>NC_060183.1:30719434-31020684 GCF_021184085.1 Oncorhynchus gorbuscha | reverse complement strand
TTAAAGGTAATCTTGTTGTTAATCCCGCCACAGTGTCTGATTTCAAATAGGCTTTACAGCGAAAGCACCACAAACGATTATGTTAGGTCACCACAAATTCAGCCATTTTTCCAGCCAAAGAGAGGAGTCACAAAAAGCATAAAGAGAAAATGAATCACTAACCTTTGATGATCTTCATCAGATGGGACTTCATGTTACACAATACATGTATGTTTTGTTTGATAAAGTTCATATTTATATATAAAAATCTCAGTATACATTCACTAGTTCCAAAAACATCCGGTGATATTGCAGAGAGCCACATTATTTTACAGAAATACTCATTATAAATGTCGATTTAGACATAGAAATATTGATATACCTCTCCTTAACTTCATATGGCTGCAGGGGCAGTATTGAGTAGCTTGGATGAAAAGGTGCCCATTGTAAACGGCCAGCTCCTCAGTCTCAGTTGCTAATATATGCATATTATTATTAGTATTGGATAGAAAACTCTAAAGTTTCCAAAACTGTCAAAATATTGTCTGAGTATAACAAAACTGATATTGCAGGCAAAACCCTGAGGAAATAGCCTCCCTTTGATTCCTTTTCCTATCGCTTCCTCAAGGTGTCAACAGTCTTCAGACATAGTTTCAGGCTTTTATTTTGAAAAATGAGCCAGAACGATAACATCGCGTCAAGTGGTCACTTAAGTTTTGCTCGCGCAACAGAGTTTGGATAGGTATTGCCTTTCCCTCTCCTACTGTGAAAGACATTTGCAGTTGATATATTATCGATTATATATTTTAAAAACCTGAGGATTGATTATAAAAAACGTTTGACATGTTTCTGTGGACATTATGGATGATGCTTAAAGTTATTGAGGGAGATATTAGTCTCCAGCCTCCGTGATCCAACCTCACTGAGCTCGAGCTGTTTTGCAAGGAGGAATGGGAAAAAATGTCAGTCTCTCGATGTGCAAAACTGATAGAGACATACCCCAAGCGACTTACAGCTGTAATCGCAGCAAAAGGTGGTGCTACAAAGTATTAACTTAATAAATGTCGTTCCACTTCATGATTGTGTCCCACTTGTTGTTGATTCTTCACAAAAAAAATACAGTTTTATATCTTTCTGTTTGAAGCCTGAAATGTGGCAAAAGGTCGCAAAGTTCAAGGGGGCGAATACTTTCGCAAGGCACTGTATGCCATTTATTCCCTGTGAATCCCTCCGTTCAAAGAAATGTGTAATTGAAGTTGATTGCATTATTTACCACGCAATTAATTATTGAAGTTGATTGCATTATTTGCCACGCAATTAATTAGCTTCATTTCTTAGGGATCAAATCATATTTCAACAAAATAATGTTTCAAGAATGATAATTGTATCTGTTACTAACCACAGAAACGATTTCAGAACAATCTAAGATGATTGGTGTCGAAATAGTCTTTCTTGTGCTTTGAGGTGGAACGACCCTCGGTCTGCTCAATAAAGCAGGTTCAATAATACCCACCAGAGGGTGAAAATGTCTTCAAAGATTTTGAACTAAAAGTTTAACACTGACATCAGCTTTAGGGAGTGGTAATCATGTGGCCAATAATGGTTGCAATTTAAATCAGTTCTGTGGGTGATTGTATTGTGTATTGATCACTTAATGAGAGATTATCTTGTGTTAATATGGAAGCCAATGGTGGTTGCAATAGGCCCAAGATATTTATATTATAGAGATACTGTACGCATGGATCCAAAACTTTAGCACACACATACACACACACTAACCTTGAGCAGGCTGATGTCATGGAAGTAGGACTGTGCATTGAGACTGGGGTCTGTGGCACAGGATAGGGGAGTCAGTGTGCGGGTGCAAGAGAGAGAAATAGACCTCAGGAACCCTACAAGGGGAGACCAGAAATAGAAATATAGAACAAACCAAAAACGTCATAATACAAAAAGTATTACTTGAGTGCTGGTCAAAACAAACATGAGCAACTCTTATTGGACAGGTCCTGGTAGACCATCCCTGTTTCAGTCAGTTTTCTTCCATTTGGTGCCAAATGAACAAGACCCCAGTCTCCCAAGACTATTAGCACCACCCAGCACTTCAGCCAACTGCAGCAGTGCGTAAGATTTATACTTTATTCAGAGTATAGGGACACGGTTCTGAATGACAAAACTTTGGCCAACAGTCAGACAGAAATATGCTATTTAGAACAAAAATGTCTGACTGTTGAAGGAATCATGTCAACTCTATTCATGGCATGTCTATCTGCAAGGTTCAACAACATTTGGCTACTGAACAGGTGCCATCTTACTGGCAGGGTTACGGTCGACACAGGAAGACGTGGCGGCCCCTGGTGAAGGCTGTCGAAGGACCCCACGAATGGAGGAGCTGTTGAAATGGGACATGATTGTGTCATCAACCTGCGACAAAATAACAAGACCGATCAGAGAGAAAAATGACTAGGCCTGTCTGAATATTTAAAATCGCTGGTTAAGATTATTATGCAGACACCACATCTCAATATACCCTGTAGAAATCTTTGGTGTGGGTACTATAAGTTGCGGATCCCTTCCAAGAGAAGTGGTAGGAGGAGTCCAATGGTGTATTAGCAAGAGCTGGAAGGATCTGGGAAACTGTAGTATTATCTGTAGACAAGGAATGGATGGATCACCATCAGGAAAATTATTATTGTGTGTGTGTGTGTGTGTGTGTGTGTGTGTGTGTGTGTGTGTGTGTGTGTGTGTGTGTGTGTGTGTGTGTGTGTGTGTGTGTGTGTGTGTGTGTGTGTGTGTGTGTGTGTGTGTTTACCCTCTTCTGGTCGAATGCAGACCAATTTGTTTGTGACAGTGACGCATGAAGGATCCACATTGACTCTGAATATCAACCAGCTCTCAATGCATTCACCATATCTGTAAAACAAACAATTCAATTGGTCAAATCAATGTTCCTTGATGTGCTTTAGCAATGCATAACTAAATAAATCACTTTACAGTGCATTCGGAAAGTATTCAGACTCCTTTACTTTTTCAACATTGTTACGTTAGTCTTATTCTAAAATTGATTAAATTAAAACATTTCTCTACACACAATACCCCATAATGACAAAGTGAAAACAGGTTTAGATTTTTTTGTAAATGTATTAAAAATTAAACAAATACCTTAAGTATTCAGACCCTTAGCTATTGTAAGAATATTTACCGATAAATACACAACACAGAGGACTAAAGGTCAAGAGGGAATTAACCATCGATGGAAATAGTTGCTCTTCTGTAATAGGGAATTAATGATCAATAGAAATAGTTGTTTCTTTGTAATGGGGAACTGAAGATTAATGGGTCAGGGACACGGGAGGAATTTCAGTCGGACTCATAGCTACATGTGGCAAGTTCATTGGTCCGAATTGTCTATACATTGAGCCTCAAACAGAATACTTGGTATTTGGCCATTGCCCCAATTTTACTGCAATGAATTCTAATTGGTCAACCACAGGCTAGGCTTGGGTATAACTACATCCTGTCTCCTTTTTTTCAGTGGAGAAACCATTGAGGACAGGGAAGAATAAACATCTACTTTCCAGCATAACTGATTTGTTCTCTTTGAATAAATAGATTTTGCTCCCCCTGATTTGCTTTGGGCTCTGTGTTATTGAAGAATGACATCAACAGCTAACACATGGTGCCGTGACCCGGATTAATTGGTCTTGACCAACAAGAAAAAAACATATCAACTGTGTGTTGATCCAGGGGAAAGATAAGTGGGCTGCGCGCAGCCCTCTTCGGGGGAGTCGGCTCTTAATCTCCTGACTGCTAAGATATTGCTGGGTGAGTCTAGACCTATATCTAAAAGAACCAAATCAGGTTAAAATAAGTGCATGCATTGAGTGATACATATATGTGATGTATAGGGGTTCAAATCCTCTGTTAAAGCCCCAGCAGTTAAAATAAGCCACAATTGATTAAGGGTGTGAAACCTTGTTCCATAGAAGTGAGTTTCTAGTTGAGTAGCAATTTAAGGTAATGTAAGCTTTCTACAAGCTTTTGAAGTGAACTCACGTTTTAGGGGTATCCAGGCCCTGTAGAAACAATGTGTTCTATATGATAGGAGGTTAGACTCCTCAAGTGGTTGTAAAACTATAAATACTTTTGAAGTTAATGTAATGCAATTTTTTTAATGAGAGAACCACTCTGGAAAAGGGCAGGACAGCTGTTCTGGATGTGAACATGGAAAGTATCAAATGCACTGGCTAGTGATATGAAAAACCATTTCAAATTAGAGTGTAGGCAAGAAATAAAAGAAATATGTCATAGTTGACAAAGATGGAATCTTTCTGATAAACAAAAAGCTTGGGGAGAAATAGAATGTCTAACTTATTGACAAAGACCCAATGGTCTTTAACTGTATTAGCCAAAGTAAGAAAACATGATAAATTCCTTTGTGATTCTCATGATAGGACATTGCAGAGAGAGAGAAATTGAGGGCTCTTGGTGAACAGAGACATTAAAAGCCGAAATTCAACAATTACAGGAGGAAAGGGTGGAAAGGGCAGACTTGGCCCCTACCTGTGGGCTTTCTATTCCCTCAATCTACCCCCATGCTGAGTTGTGCAAGGCAAATCAGGTTTAAAGCATCTGGTCAGCACTTCCTGGCTTTGAGTCAACAGATTTTGACAGCGGTGACGAACGAGGTCTTAGGGAGTAAAGACAAACCTCCAGTGACAGTAATCACACAAATCAGCATCTCCAAAACAGTTGGATGAATGGTCAAAGACTTTGAAGCATCCACGAAGCCTGGGTATAAAGACGTGGGACCATTTAAAGCGATATAAGGAACTCCACAATCTACATCCTTATGATGGGTTACAGTTATTTGCCTTTGTTTTGAACAACCATGAACATGGTGTACTTGAAGAAAAGGTTTATAGAGCTGTGGGTGATGAAGAGCAAGATGTGGCCGATGGATGGAGAGCCATTAATGTTTTCCTTAAGGGTCTGACCAATGCTTTGGGGATGTTTTTCAGCGGCAGGGACTGGGAGACTAGTCAGGATCGAGGCAAAGATGAAACGGAGCAAAGTTTTTTAAAAACCTGCTCCAAAGCACTCAGGACCTCAGAATTGGCAAAGGTTCACCTTCCAACAGAACAACAACCCTAAGAGCACAGCCAAGACAACGCAGGAGTGGCTTTGGGACAATTCTCTGGATGTCCTTGAGTGGCCCAGCCAGAGCCTGGACTTGAACCTGATCTAACATCTCTGGAGAGGCCTGAAAATAGTTGTGCAGCGACACTCCACATCCAACCTAACTGAGCTTGAGAGGATCTGCAGAGAAGAATGAGAGAAACTCCCCAAATAGAGGTGTGTCAAGCTTGTTGTCATATCCAAGAAGACTCAAGGCTGTAATCACTGCCAAAGGTACTTCAACAAAGTACTGAGTAAAGGGTCAGAATACTGAATACATTATGGGTATTGTGTGTAGATTGGTTAGGGGGGGGGGAAACAATTTAATGCATTTTAGAATAAGGCTGTAATGTAACAAAAAGTGGAAAAGGTGAAGGGGTCTGAATTCTTTCAAAATGCACTGCACCTTGACACCAATGTAGCGAACAGTGGCGGTGAACACAGCGTCCCTTGCAAGGATCGAACCTGGACAGTCATGACCCCAAGGCAAATGCACAGGCGTATAAACTTACATGACTTCATCTAAACAGCCATTGAAGACAGAGCTCAAGTCAGGGATGTCGCAGTCCACAATGTCGCAGCAGCAGCCAATATCACAGAAGTCTGGAGTCAAATCACATAAACACACTACAAGACAGCAAAGGTTAATCTCAAAACTATTGTAGTGCACTAATGTATTTTTTCAATGACAATAGACAACCTACCTTTTGGAATCAGACTTGATTTGGCAGTAGTTTCAACAGGAGGTGGGACAGTTTCAATGACTGGCTCGGTGGTGGCTTCAGATGATGGAGCCAGGTCCGTGGTTACCGTGGAAACACCATCTTGAGTGACAGTTTCAGCAGAAGCAGTTGCAAAAGTATCCAATTCAACAGTTGAAACGGTATACATCGGGTCAGTGGTACTGAAAGGCTCATAGGTTTTTGGACTGTTCGTTGTTATTGAAGACTCTGTGTTGACTCCTCCATCTGTGGCCGCATGGGTCACACATGCAGAAAGTACAATAACTAGCTGCACTGCGCGATACAAATGGTATGTGGACATTTTTGTCTAACAGGTGCGAACTCTACCGGCTAACGTTAGCTAGATAAAAACATAGCTAACGTTAGCTAGCAACGCGATTTGGCTTGAATAGGTTGCAAAGCTACTTCTGTATCACGTTTGCTAGCACCGCAAAACAATAGCTAGCATAAACTAGGAAACGAGACAAACTACTCACATGTGATCTATGCACGAAAATCCAACACTATTGAAGACATGCTAACAAAATGTAGCTATAAAAAGCCTCACGTTGCCAAGGAAGCTCAAACCGCTTAGCTTACATCCGTTTCTTCTTCTTCTATGGTATTTTGGAGGTCCGCGAACAATCAGCTGCCTACTGTGTACGGCCAGTCGTGTATACCCGTAACGGACATTTTGGTGACCTTATTTGACCCTTTCTGCTGCTTTTGAGACATGATTCGATCACTCCTTGGGGCACTACTTGAGTAAATAAAACACTAAACAATACAGTAACTATTTGTCACTATGTATTATTATTCTAATATGTATTCATTACAGAATTGTGTCAGTTATTAATGATAAACCTTTAAACTGCACTCTTCCACCCCTCCCTCCCCATCTCTCTATTTTTCAGCTCCAGGTGACAAAACCAATACACAGTCCAAGGGTTGCAGGTCTGCCAATTTCCTTCTGGTCACACATTCAGAGGCGGCCACTCGGAGGAGCATGTTTGAATGTTAAATGACGAGACACCCATAACAGAGCACTCTTTTCTATTTGAAGATGCTTTTTTATATATATATGTATATCTACTAGGGTTGAGGTTAATGCACCTGCCTAGTGCTTATTTGGCCAGGTTTCAATACCTGCTATAGTCACCATTTTTTTGCTCTCCCAAAAGCAACACAGGCTTAATATTAGACAAATAGCTACCTGTAAAGTAATGAGAGTGACCATTTTAGAAAATCATGGGACATAGTCTTTGGTTGCATGCTATATTATGTCAATCAATGCCTATAACTGATGCTTCATGGTCTTATGCTGCCATCTATTGGAAATATTTAGCATTTAAGTTATTATTTTACAGACATTGGTGAATCAGCTGAGAAAGTCTATTTTTCTTATTCATTCCTGAGATCAGTCTCAAACCTGCCCCAACTATCCCAGCCAATTGCTGTAATTTCACATATAGGTTACTAGGTCACACCCAGTTCAAACTACATTTGAAAAATAAAATGTGGCTTGTTTATCAAGTGTTCTGACTTGCAATAATATATATTATAAAATAACTATAACAAAAATGGCTAAATGCTTGCATAGGATTTGATTTTAAAAAGTCTAAATGCTATTTATTTAGTACTATAATGGTATTTACTAACATAATATTATTACAAAAATAGTTTAAATTGTTCTAGGCTACCCTACCCAAGAATTAGGGTTAATGCTAAAATAGGTTATAACTAGGGTTAGGGGTTAAGGCAAAAACCATTTTTAATACTATAATGGTATTTACTAACATAATATTATGACAAAAATAGTTTAAAGTGTTCTAGGCTACCCTACCCAAGAATTAGGGTTAAGGCTAAAATAGGTTATAACTAGGGTTAGGGTTTAAGGCAAAAACCAGTATGGGTTTATAGCTCTTGCGCCTCCCTGCGGCCTTCGGTGGTTACTACGTAACTCATCCGTGACGCATGCTGGGCTCATAATCGGAGATGGCAACTGCGTCAGATCTACAAATCAATGAGCTAGACCTATCCATTTGGTTTGCAACTCTGTGAACCTGCGCAGCGTTCGCTCCACCCAATGCCTACTAACAAACCAATTGGAGCATATCAAATTACCCAGCAGCCATTTAGAAACAACAAATTGTCCAGAAAATAGGTTATTTCTTAATTTAAAAATGTCTTCTGGCTGTTAAAAAAAAAAAATCTGCCACATCTTGAAAAAGAGGACAGGGACAAAACATGCATTTTGTTTAGGTTTACACCTTTTTCTGAAAGAAAATATAGTTAACCATGACCAGAAAATGTTTAACGCTATGCGCCAGCCATCGTTAATACTGTGGATCACAATTGTGTACCCAGGTGAACAGTGAGTGCACTCACCAAATAGCTGTAACCTAGTTAATTACTCGAGGTAAGCCTAACAGGTTGACTACACTGCAAAATATATTTAGACATAGATGTTATTCAATCCTCTCTTTCATATCGTCTGAGATCCCCAAAGATTGGACAGCTGCCGCAGTCATCCCCCTCTTCAAAGGGCTCCCCCTGGACCCAAACTGTTACAGACCTATATCCATCCTGCCCTGCCTATCTAAGGTCTTCGAAAGCCAAGTCAACAAACAGGTCACTGACCATCTCGAATCCCACCGTACCTTCTCCGCGGTGCAATATGGTTTCCGAGCCGGTCACGGGTGCACCTCAGCCACACTCAAGGTACTAAACGATATCATAACCGCCATCGATAAAAGACAGTACTGTGCAGCCGTCTTCGTCGACCTTGCCAAGGCTTTCGACTCTGTCAATCACCATATTCTTATCGGCAGACTCAGTAGCCTCGGTTTTTCTGATGACTGCCTTGCCTGGTTCACCAACTACTTTACAGACAAAGTTCAGTGTGTCAAATCGGGGGGCATGCTGTCCGTTCCTCTGGCAGTCTCTATGGGGGTGCCACAGGGTTCAATTCTCGGGCCAACTCTTTTCTATGTATATATATCAATGATGTTGCTCTTGCTGCGGGCGATTCCCTGATCCACCTCTACGCAGACGACACCATTCTGTATACTTCCAGCCCGTCCTTGGACACTGTGCTATCTAGCCTCCAAACAAGCTTCAATGCCACACAACACTCCTTCCGTGGCTTCCAACTGCTCTTAAATGCTAGTAAAACCAAATGCATGCTTTTCAACCGTTCGCTGCCTGCACCCGCACGCCCGACTAGCATCACCACCCTGGATGGTTCCGACCTTGAATATGTGGACATCTATAAGTACCTAGGTGTCTGGCTAGACTGTAAACTCTCCTTCCAGACTCATATCAAACATCTCCAATCGAAAATCAAATCTAGAGTCGGCTTTCTATTCCGCAACAAAGCCTCCTTCACTCACGCCGCCAAACTTACCCTAGTAAAACTGACTATCCTACCGATCCTCGACTTCGGCGATGTCATCTACAAAATAGCTTCCAACACTCTACTCAGCAAACTGGATGCAGTTTATCACAGTGCCATCCGTTTTGTCACTAAAGCACCTTATACTACCCACCACTGCGACCTGTATGCTCTAGTCGGCCGGCCCTCGCTACATATTCGTCGCCAGACCCACTGGCTCCAGGTCATATACAAGTCCATGCTAGGTAAAGCTCCGCCTTATCTCAGTTCACTGGTCACGATGGCAACACCCACCCGTAGCACGCGCTCCAGCAGGTGTATCTCACTGATCATCCCTAAAGCCAACACCTCATTTGGCCACCTTTCGTTCCAGTTCTCTGCTGCCTGTGACTGGAACAAATTGCAAAAATCGCTGAAGTTGGAGACTTTTACCTCCCTCACCAACTTCAAACATCTGCTATCTGAGCAGCTAACCGATCGCTGCAGCTGTACATAGTCTATCTGTAAATGGCCCACCCAATTTTACCTACCTCATCCCCATACTGTTTTTATTTATTTACTTTTCTGCTCTTTTGCACACCAATATCTCTACCTGTACATGACCATCTGACCATTTATCACTCGTGTTAATCTGCAAAACTGTAATTATTCGCCTACCTCCTCATGCCTTTTGCACACAATGTATATAGACTCTTTTTTTCTACTGTGTTATTGACTTGTTAATTGTTTACTCCATGTGTAACTCTGTGTTGTCTGTTCACACTGCTATGCTTTATCTTGGCCAGGTCGCAGTTGCAAATGAGAACTTGTTCTCAACTAGCCTACCTGGTTAAATAAAGGTTATATAAAATAATAAATAAAAAATTGCACCCACACTGCACGTGCGCGCCAATGAGCGTCTGCGTTGCCAATGGCTAAAATAGAAGTCAGTTCTATTTCTAACCCAGATCGTGCTGCAAGTCCTACCTCTCCCATCTCCTCATTGGTTTATAGAAGCAGGTACCCACGTGCCATCTCCTCATTGGTTATACCCACGTTGGTGACTAAAAGACGAATGAGGTAATGCACCTAATTTATGAAAGTTGCCAATTGCAATATAAAGTCAAGAGAAGAAAAAACCTGGAAGGAGAGATGACTAGAAACGATTCGGTTGACTTTTTTATGTGTGGATTAATTGGTGGAGTAGAGGACCTTGTGCATTTCAGGTAAAATAACAACTCAATGTTTATATCCCAGGACAAATTAGTTAGCAAAAGCAAGCTAGCTAAATAGGACAATCTAGCTAGCAAGTGCAAGCTAGCAAAATTGCCATAAATGTTTAATGCTTTTTGACCTGTCCCCAAAATAATATAATTGGTTCAGAGTTTGTTTTGATATTTTAACCTGCATGTCGTGATCGCGTTTGGTTTGGGGGGACAAAATGCATTTATGTACGATGGCGCACGCGCCACCGGTTTGGGTTCCGTGTATGATTTTAACGTGGGCATGTCTCTTTGCCAACAATTGCGAAGCAGGCATTGTGACATAGAACAATAGGTTGGGAATAGAATCTTCGGAAGGCAAGTTGGTGCCACGGTGCTCAATAGAACTAACAGGAGCTGGCAGGGTGAAAAATGCCCTAAAATAAGTGCTGTTTTTTCAACTACGGCAAGCAGTTGGGACAGATAGTAATATTATGAAACTGGGCTCCACGGCGGGGTGGATGCAATGAACTAGTTATCAGATAAAAGCGTTTTTTTAAATGTTGTGTCCAGCCTACTGATATGCCTCCGTACTCTTCTAATTTTTCATAGTGGAACCATCCACTCCCAAGGAGAACACGAAGTAATAAAAAATGTCCCCATACGTAACTTCACGCAATTTTATCATGTCAAGTAAGTATTAATCATGGACGGATGGGATACGGTGATACCATCCGACCTCCGAAGATCCATATGTGTGTTCCCAAACGTAAGCCATGTTTTCTTTTTGTGTTAAGTCGCCGCTCTGAGGTAATTTGCTAGTGGTGCCGGAAGTTGTGAAACTGAAACAAAAACACAATTGCTTTAGAATGGAACTAGGTGAAGTGGGCGGTCTTTAGCTAAATGACCCTAAACAGTTTCCCATGCATTGTCAACGAGGTTTGTAAACCAACCCGGATGTAATATAAAATTCTGGCCACAAGTTAACTCAGTGGCGCTTCTCCATGCAGGACATGGGAGGGGGAGGGATGCACATTCTGTAAACAGGAATAGGTACGTCACTGGTCACTGAGCTAAAGTTAGCTAGTTAGTCACAGAAATGTACGTTCAGTCTTAATTGTTTCAGTCCGATTTGACTTCTTATGATGTCAGCATGGCTCAACAGTTTTACATTTTTGACCTTGACATTGTTGCTGGATAGATACTTTCATAGCTAACATGCTGGCGCTGCTAGCTAGCTAATGCCAACGGCGCTAGCTAACGAAGGTTACATATGAAACCACAGTTATGTGAGCTAAACTCAGCAAAAAAAAGAAACGTTCTCTCACTATCAACTGCATTTATTTTCAGCAAAACTTAACATGTGTAAATATTTGTATGAACATAACAGACATAAACTGAAAAGAGTTCCACAGACATGTGACTAACAGAAATGGAGTAATGTGTCCCTGAACAAAGGTTGGGGGGGGGCAAAATCAAAAGTAACAGTCAGTATCTGGTGTGGCCACCAGCTGCATTAAGTACTGCAGTGCATCTCCTCATGGACTGCACCAGATTTGCCAGTTCTTGCTGTGAGATGTTACCCCACTCTTCCACCAAGGCACCTGCAAGTTCCCAGACATTTCTGTGGGGTATGGCCCTAGCCCTCACCCTCCGATCCAACAGGTCCCAGACATGCTCAATGGGATTGAGATCCGGGCTCTTCGCTGGCCATGGCAGAACACTGACATTTCTATCTTGCAGGAAATCGCGCACGGAACAAGCAGTATGGCTGGTGGCATTGTCATGCTGGAGGGTCATGTCAGGATGAGCTTGCAGGAAGGGTACCACATGAGCGAGGAGGATGTCTCCCCTGTAATGAACTGCGTTGAGATTGCAGGCAATGACAAAAAGCTCAGTCAGATGATGCTGTGACACACGCCCCAGACCATGACGGACCCTCCACCTCCAATTCAATCCCGCTGCAGAGTACAGGCCTCGGTGTAACGCTCATTCCTTCGATGATGAACGCAAATAAGACTATCACCCCTGGTGAGACAAAGCCGTGACTCGTCAGTGAAGAGCACTTTTTGACAGTCCTGTCTGGTCCAGCGATGGTGGGTTTGTGCCCATAGGCAACGTTGTTGCCGGTGATGTCTGGTGAGGACCTGCCTTACAAAAGGCCTACAAACCCTCAGCCCAGCCTCTCTCAGCGTAGCCTCTCTCAGCGTAGCCTCTCTCAGCGTAGCCTCTCTCAGCGTAGCCTCTCTCAGCGTAGCCTCTCTCAGCCTATTGCGGACAGTCTGAGCACTGATGGAGGGATTGTGCATTCCTGGTGTAACTCGGGCAGTTGTTGCCATCCTGTACCTGTCCCGCAGGTGTGATGTTCAGATGTTCGGATCCTGTGCAGGTGTTGTTACACGTGTTCTGCCACTGCGAGGACGATCGGCTGTCCATCCGGTCTCCCTGTAGCGCTGTCTTAGGCGTCTCACAGTACGGACATTGCAATTTATTGCCCTGGCCACATTTGCAGTCCTCATGCCTCCTTGCAGCATGCCTAAGGCACATTCACACAGATAAGCAGGGACCCTGGGCATCTTTCTTTTGGTGTTTTTCAGTCAGTAGAAAGGCCTCTAGTGTCCTAAGTTTTCATAAGTGTGATCTTAATTGCCTACCGTCTGTAAGCTGTTAGTGTTAACGACCGTTTCACAGGAGCATGTTCATTAATTGTTTATGGGTCATTGAACAAGCATAGGAAACAGTGTTTAAACCCTTTACAATGAATATCTTTGGATTTTTACCAATTATCTTTGAAAGACAGGGTCATGAAAAAGGGCTGTTTCTTTTTTTGCTGATTTTAAATGGATCACTCCAATATATTGGTATCACTCCGTGGCGGAGGGATACATCCGAGGTGAGTATTTACAGATTTACTCCCGTGTACACCTGTGTCACCTGGTGGTACGCCCCTACATTTTTGAGGCGCCTCTAGCACTATAGAGGATTGGTGTGATCCATATAGCTCACATAACCGTGGTTATATACGTAACCTTCGTTATGTTTCAGTATATTGGATCACTCCAATATATTGGAATACACGTACCAGATTAGTTGGTGCTAGAGGGACCTGGCCAGCCTGCGAAGAAGTCCCAGCGCGGGACTGAGACGCAGGGGCTGTCAATGTGGAAGGGGGTCCGGGCACTGTCCCCGGAAGGGGAGGCGACGGCCAGGACAGCTGAACTAAACGCAGAGGGAGGTGCCACATTTACCCAAAAGTACCTAGCAAAGGTGCAAGAGGAAGCCCAGCTGGCCGCAGCACAGATCTCAGCGAGTGGCACTCCCCTCAGTAGAGCCCAGGATGCAGCCACACCTCGTGTTGAATGTGGCACCACAGATCCCAGCACTGTTATGCCAGCCAGGTGGTATGCTGTCATAATCGTGTCCACGATCCAGTGAGAGAGCCTCTGCTTTGATAGCCCAGCCCGTAGGACTTGTTCACCATAGCAGACAAAGAGCTGGTCTGTTTTCACTGACCGCGTCCGCTCCTAGCTGGACGCAGGCGACGAATCCCCTTCATAAACCTGGAGACCAAGGGATGGCGCCCCACTGGCCTGTCCATCCACCCCACATGGCAGGCAGATATAGCGGCCAAATACCCACTCAGTGTAGAGGCTGCCAAGCCCTCATCCAAGCGAGACTGCAAGTTATTGGAGGACATACTGCCCTCCACATGACTCGGGCACAACCTCAATACCAGTTCACCAAGAGCAGAACAACCGCCAGCGCAACTGGTATGCCGCGGTTGTAGCCAGCGCCCTTGCAATCTGCATGGTGTTCATGTCACCCTGCTGTAGTCCTAACATGGATCATTGGTGCCATTTAGTGGCCAAGCCCACCGACTGAGACATTGTGGTCTTGGATACCACAGAGTTCCCCCGGCCTGAGACAGCAAGTTCGGTCGCAGGGGAACTTGACAAGATGTCCCAGACAACAGGGATAGGAGAAGGCTGAACCAAGGTCGCCTGGGCCAGAAAGGGGCCACCAGAAGCAGACAATGCTCTGCCATCCTAGTCTTGTCCAGCACAGCCTGGATCAGAGGAAAAGAGGGGAATGCATAAAGCTCCAGCCCTACTGAGGTTCCACATGCTGAGCCAGAGCATCCAAGCCCAGAGGCCCTGAAGACTCTGACATGGAGTACCACAGGGGGCAGTGTGCATTGTCCAGGGAGAAAACAGGTCCACCCGCGCACTCCCGAACCTTCCCACAGGTGCTGCACCACCTGGGGATGTAGGCTCCAGTCCCAAAGTGGCGGACCCTCCCTCGATAGCATATCCGCTGCCACACTCAGGATGTCAGGTACGTGCGCTGTGCATAGAGACGCTAGACAGCCCTGAGCCCAGAGAAGGAGCTCCCGTGTCATAAGATGGAGGCGGTGGGACTATAGTCCACCCTGATGGTTGATGTAAGCCACCACTGTGGCAGATGTGGAAGGAAAGACCCCAGGGCCAGCAGTACAGCTCTAGTGTATTGATATGCCTGTCTCTCCAAGGGGGTAGCCAACAGCCGCTGACCTGCTCATGGAGGCGTCTGTGCTGACTAGCTCCTGGCGGTACATCCTCAGCATCTCCAACCCACCTGAGAGAAAGGAGCGACAGCGCCACCTCAACAATGCCTTGAGGCACTGTGCAGTCACCCGCAGCTGGTGATGACGGTGGCGCTTTTGGTGCCGCCGGTGGGAGTTGAACCACCGTTGAAGAGGCCGGAGATGGAGCACGGCCTGTCAGCTGCAGCGCTGGGACCTAGGGTGTTGTGGGGGACCCTTCGCCTGGGGTCGAGGCCCCCTTCCTTCCGTACCACCCAGGGCTTCCGTGGCTACCATGGCCACTGCCTGGGGCGTGGTGTCTACTTGTTTCGCTACCAGCAAGTTACGGGAGGACCACAGTGCTTCCTTCAGGCATGTGAGGGTGGGCCAGAACTTGGTGAAGGCCTTCGGCCCACCCCATAGAGCACGAGCTGAGGTGTTAGGTCCTCCCCTGCTGGCAGACACGGGGTGATCAGGGGGCCTGTTTCCTTCCACAGGTCGCTGGCAGCTCTGCACTCACAGGGCAGGTGCCTCATCGACTCTTCTTGGCCACAGCCTGGTTGGGGGCACGCGGATGTCTTCGCCATGCCCCGTGAGTGCATAACGGCCCTGACCGGGAGGATCTCGTGGGCGACCATCCAGGACAGGTCCTGATGCCAATTCAGGAGAGCAGTATGGGCCACGTTACGCCAAACCGTTGTGGGCTCGCCTATAGCAAGCCCGCGTACTGGACACACTGGTTCCCGATCCTGCACAAGAGAGAGAAGAGAGCGGTGTTTAGTTAAAACTGTGACTGCTTCCTTTTCCAGTTGAAAATGTCTTAAGAGTCAGAAGCAAGAGTCAGATGTAACGCTGTGTAGCGGCTGCCCAGGAACAAGTAGAGGTCAGGCAAGCCTTTACCCCCCTTGGACCTGGGCCTCTTGACCACCTCCCTCCTCAGCCTCTCCCACTTGCTTCCCCACAGGAAGTAAAAAAGCATCCGCTCCAGGGCTAAAATACTCCGTCGAGGGGGATAAAAACAGAACTGATTAGTAAAAGCACAGGTAAAATCACAGCTTTAACGATTAAAACCTTGCCCTCAAAAGTCAGCTGTCGTAGTCCCCAAAAATCCAGTCTCTGTCTTACTGTCCCCAGGATCCCACTTTAATTTCCGCTCCCTCCTCCCTCCCGGTCAAACTTTACCCCCAATACCCTTATGTCCGTCGGTTTAACCGTCAGTGGTAGTCTGGTCAAGTCTGGGTCTGCCCACGGTCCGAAAAATTGGGCCTGTCTTGTCTCTGTTCAGTCTCGCCCCAGAGGCTCGTCTGTACCAGTCAGTCCTGTCCAGGGTCCTGTCGACGGATAAAAGGTCGGTACATAAAATGTTGACGTCGTCCATGTAAAAAACGCACTTGGCAGTCCCCACTCCCTGGGATACCCACCCCACTGATCCGTTGGTCCCTTCTCAAGACCTGTGCCAGTGGTTCAATACAGGCCACGAACAGAAGAGGAGATAACGGACAGCCCTGATGGACGCCGCAGTGTACTCCCACTGATTTTGACAGATGCTCATTTACAAGGATTTTGCTGGTAATGTCCCCGTACAGCAGTTCTACCCGTGCTAAGAACCTGTCTGGGAAACCCATTTTTGCAGTACCGGTGCGAGACCCGACCAAAGGCTTTTTCAAAATCTAAATTTAGGACTACAAGCCGCATGTTTCTGTCTCTCGCATAACAGATGGCATCTCGGATCAGTATCAGGCTGTCCGTGATCTTCATTCCGGGAACGGCACAGGTTTGGTCCGGGTGGATCACCTCCCCTAAAACAGAAGACATTCTGAGTGTTAAAGTTCTTCAGGTCCGTCCTGTCGTTTTTCTTATATAAAAGAGTCACGATTCCCACTCTAAAACTGTCAGGTAGTCTGTCAAGATGTTCAAAGTCAGTAAAAACAGTCAGAAGTTCGTCGGCTAAAACATCTGAAAAGGTCAGATAAAACTCCAAAGGGAGGCCATCTCCCCCTCTTCTAATTCCCTTTCCTTACTTCTTAAAATAACCCTCTTGCTTCTCTGTTCTGCTAAAAGTGCCATTTCCTTTCTTACTACTTTAAGTTCATGGTTAAAATCAAGGCCCTGTTGGCATAGGTTAAAATACCTTTCCAGTCTCTTTTGCAGTCCCACCATGCTTCTATCTTTTTCTCCGCTTTTTTTCTTTCCTATCTCTCTAAAGAAGTTCCTCGTCCTTCCCTTCACCATTTCCCACCACTGTGCTCGTATGTCAAAGAAGTCCTGTAGCGTCTGCCACTGGCTGAACTGCTCCCTGTACTGACTAACTACTCTATCATCTTCTAAAAGGGAGCAGTTCAATTTCCAGGGCCCTCTTCCCACAGTCACACCCAAAGTTAGTGAAAGGGTGCACGTCAGCATTACGTGATCTGAGAAGAAAGCAGGGGTTATTCTAGCATCAGTTGGGGGACAGTCCCGGGTAAACAAATAGTCAATGCGAGAGGCTCTGGTGCCGTCACCACTGGTCCAGTGGCCCTCCTCTCTTGGATGCAGGGTTGTAAAACAGTCAGTCAGTTTAAATTCCCTGCACAACCCTTGCAATAAACACTTGACCTATCTACCTTAAAATCCTCTCCGGTCTGCTCTACTTAAAACACAGTTAAAATCCCCACCCACCACTAGAGGATCCCTCCCTAGCATGTGGGACTGCAGATCTTCTAAAAGTGCGCACCGGTCATGTTTGTCGTTAAAACCATACACATTTAGCACATTAAAATCCCTCCCCATGAAAGTGCAATTGGCTAGAAGAGCACGCCCACCTACCACCACCTGTGGGGTCTTGATTAACATGGCAACACCGTCATTCTTGTTAAAATTGGAACCACTCCAAATGGAGGGCCCGTGCTGCCACTTATCCTCCCATTTGCTGTAAGAGGATAAGTAGGGTAGACCACACTCCTGTAATAAAAACACATCTGAGTTAAACCTTTCTAAAAAGGATAAAACCGACTGTGCTCTCATTGCTGTTTTTACGCTCCTCACGTTTATAGTGGTGAATTTTAAAAACAGTGCTAAAAGTAAGGGCATTTGAACAGTTAAAAGGGGGTTACTTTTCTGGTCATTTCTCTCTCTCCCTCTAGGGTAAAGGGGGTTGGAAGGGAGAGGAGGTTAAAACTGGACTTAAAAAGGAGACTTAATTGGGGGAGTTGGAGGGGAAGGTTCTAGGTTCTTCCTCCCCCTGGGAGCTCTCCCATTCCACCTTTTCTTTTTTCCCTGTTCGGGGTCGGAGAGCTCCTTAGCATTTCTTTTTCGTGGGGGGAGGTGTTCCTCCAGAATCTCCCGTATCTCCTGACACCGTCTCCATGGTGCTTTCTCACACCGTCCCTATAATGTCTGACCCACTCGGGGAGCTCTCACTAAAAATCTCTCCATAGCCGTCTTTCTCGGCCCTTTCTCTTTCAGAGGTCACATTAGTCTGGGGCATGGAGAGTTGGGGTGGGGTGGGGTGGGGGGGGGGTTGTCCTCTCCTCCCACTTCTTCCACCACTGCACCTTCCGCGACCTCCACTACAGCCACCACCGGCTCCACAACCACCTCCTCGGCAACTGCAGTTCCAACCACCTGGCACTCGAAAGCCCGGTCCGCAGCCGCCCACTCCCTCCTTCCAGCCCTGGCCTTATTGACCCAGGAGGAAGGGAAGCCGAGGATGAGGTGAGACCACTCGCCACAGACGTGCACTCCTCGTAGTGGTGGCCCACCTCCTGGCACTTCATGCAGACAACCTCCAGGTCCCTGTCCAGATCCCATCGGGATCCTTCACCTGGACCAGGGGTCCCTTCACGTTGCAGTACCTGCCCAGCCATACTGCAACGTCCTCCGGCTGTCCGGTTTCATTGTACATACGGATAATAACGGTTTTAATGCTATTATCCGTCAGCTTGGTCACCTCAAACATTGCTGTGAGGGACCCCTGGGTGTTCAGGGTGTTCTGGAGTTTCCCCCAGAACTCCTCCAGGAAGCTGGCATTGGCAAAACTGACATCGAAGCCTTTCCCATAGGCGAGGGCTAAGATGCAGTTTACCTGCGCGGGATGGAAACCAAGTTCTTTTTGGAGGAATTTTCTGGAGAAATCCAATCGGGATAACTATTGTTTTTCCTCCCTGCTCCTTTAAGAGGAGGCGCACTGCATGGTGCCTCCTCATGCCAGCCTGTGCTGCTGACATGATGGAAGCCCACTCCCTTTAAACCCAACACCAGTGAAAAGCGAGGGAGCTAGCAGGCTCAGCTAGGCTAGCTAAACAGGGCCTACCAGCACCACGGGGCACACAACAAACTATCCAGCACAGCACCAAGCTAATCTTATTAACAAAGGGAAGGGACACAAGGAGGGGAATTTTAAAAATATTTTTTTCCACACAAAAACCACACAAACTAAAAAAAAGGCTAGGAAGCTAGCAGGCCACACCAGCAGGCCAGCCTAAGCTTACCAGCTAGCAGGCCCACAAGCAAAGAGGCCTCACAACAAAAACAAACAAAGCACACAAACCAAAAAGGGGGGGACAAACTAGGGGGTAAGACGAACAAACAAAATAATTGAGGTAAGAGGGAAATAAGGGGATAACAAAAGGGGACACACTGACCAACAACACCTACCAAACTTGGGGGCCGAGAAAGCTAGCAAGCCTCACCAGCAGACCTGGCTAGGCTAACCAGCTAGCAGGCCGGCCAGCAAATTCCCCCAGTTGACAACGCAAAACAACAAGGAACTGAGACAAAAGGCAATTTGGGGGATAAACTAAAGGTACAAGGTGGATGGGGACAAGGGGAACAAAGGAAATACAGTCAACCAAACAAACAAACAAAGCCTGCCATGCCTAAAGGGCCAGGAGGCTAGCAGGCCAAGCCAAGCTAAAGCTAGCAGGCCAAAAAGCCAGAAAGCCACTCCAGCTAGCAGACAACTCAAAACAGTAGAGAGAGAGAGAGGGGGGGGGGTATGATACAAGGGGAAGGAGAGATGCAAAACAGGACAAACAAAGGAAAAACCAAATTAATATAAATAAGTAAAGAAAAAGACCAGAGGGCCTTTAAACTCACCCTAGGGGGTGCACCAGCACCTGTAGTCCACCACCAGAACCACCACCTAACCCAGGACAAAGAAAAACAATGGTGAAACAATACAACAACAATAATAACAATAATGATTTTCAACAAAAATAAAAAGCACAATTTTCCCGGGCCCCCTCCGGCCTGCGATCACTTCTCCGATCAAGTGCAGCACAGTCAAAGTAGCTACACTTGATCTGAGCCAAAAGGCCGAGAAGCGACAGCAGTCCTCTGCTGTGGTATTTAATTTACCCGCTGTACCAGTTCCCACTACACTGGCCGTGGATGGAGAAACTTTTGAGGATTCCCAGATGGTTACAGGTTATTCAGAATTATATTACATATGCTCACTCACACCAACAGATGTGAACACAGACATGTTGTTGAGCTGATTACTTACTGTCACTTTGTGCATCTCTCTTTCAGGTCTGCCATGCACTCCACCATTGCCCGACAGCCTCACACAGAAGTGCATACACTGGGCCTGGCAAGACTGACAAAGCAGAGATGGGTGGTTGACAAGGAAAAATAAAACACAACATGCACACACACTCTCCGTCTCTGTCACACACACATAATCCCCAATGTAAATAAATTGTAATTACTTGTTTATTTTATGCATGTTCCATTTTATATTAGGATTGGAGATATCTACGACTACATATCCATTATCAATATCTACATAATTACTCTAAATATCTATCCAATAAAAGTGTGACTGTTAATATTGTATAAGACTATTGTGTACATTTTCTGAGTTGAAAAACAGGCCTCACTCTAAGAGAAAACACACATTAGACCCAATGTAAATACATTGTTTATTTTATGTATGTTCCATTTTATTTGAGGATTGTGTGCAATAAAGTACATTCACAGTTAAAGCAACAGTTTGGTTTATTAGATACTTCTCTGATTAAAATGAATGACCAAAAGGAAGTCGGCAGACCTGCAACTCTCTGGGAGTGTGTGCAGGTTTTTGGCATCTGGAGCTGAAACAGGGCATCAACAGCACTCACATGTGAACAGGGTTCCCAGAAGTGGCAGGCTAATGTTTATTGTCCTGCAAAAAAAAAAATTTGTTATGTACCAAAGCCATTCCCTGGCTACCCATCCACATCTTTTGTTCTCCACAATGAATGTATGTAGCAATTAAAATTCAGGGTGAGTCATCAGGCAACCAAGGCCAAGGAATGGAGAGAGAGATGACCTGGAAGGAGTTCCAGACCTCAGCTTTTTATGAAGCAGAAAAGCAGAGATGGGTGGCTAAAAATAGAGAGATGGGAAGGGAGGGGAGGAAGAGTGTAGTTTAAAGGTTCATCATCAATAACTGACAATTCTATAATGAATACATATTAGAATAATAATACATAGTGACAAATAGTTGCTGTTTTGTGATTGTTTAGCGTTTTATTTACTTAACAGTAAGTGCCCCAAGGAGGGATCGAACAGTGTTTCAAAAGCAGCAGAAAAGGTCAAATAAGTTTACAAACATTGGTTGTGGTGGGAAAATAAATATAGCCAGTTACAACTGTTATGGCTTAACAGATCACAAAAAAATATACATTTTTACCTGGCTAAAAGAGAAAAATATATATATTTTTCATAGGCAAAGAAACTCAAAAGGAGTGATTATATTAATTAACAAGAATTTTAATACGATTGTGCAAACTGTGCTAAACGATCCTCAAGGAAAATGGATCATTTTAAATATACTATTGGACCAAAAACATATCTGGCTAATTAACCGGTATGGGCCAATTAATAATGACTTCTTTGTAAATATACAGTGCATTAAGACCCCTTCCCTTTTTCCACAATTTGTTACGTTGCAGCCTTATTCTAAAATATATTTAAAAACATATATTATCATCAATCGACACACAATACCTCACAATGGCAAAGCGAAAACAGGTTTTTAGCTTTTTATCCTAATGTATAAAATATTAAAAACAGAAATTCCTTATTTATATACGTTTTCAGGCCCTTTGCTATGAGACTTGAAATTGAGCTTACGTGCATCCTGTTTCCATTGATCGTCATTGAGATGTTTCTACAACTTGATTGGAGTTCACCCGTGGTAAATTAATTTGATTGGACATGATTTGGAAAGGCACACACCTGTCTATTTAAGGTCCCGCAGTTGACAGTGCACGTCAGAGCAAAAACCAAGCCATGAGGTCAAAGGATTTGTTTGTTGAGCTCCAAGACAGAATTGTGTCCAGGCACAGATCTGGGGAAGGGTACCAAAACATTTCTGCAGCATTGAAGGTCCCCAACAACACAGTGGCCTCCATCATTCTTAAATGGAAGATGTTTGGAACTACCAAGACTCTTCCTAGAGCTGGCCGCCCGGCCAATTTGAGCAATCGGGGGAAAAAGGGCCTTGGTCAGGGAGGTGACAAAGAACCTGATGGTCACTCTGACAGAGCTCTAGAGTTCCTCTGTGGAGATGGGAGAACCTTCTAGAAGGACATCCTTCTCTGCAGCATTCCACCAATCAGGCCTTTATGGTAGAGTGGCCAGACGGAAGCCATTCCTCAGTAAAAGGCACATGACAGCCCGCTTGGAGTTGCCAAAAGGTACCTCAAGACTCTCAGACCATGAGAAACAAGATTCTCTGGTCTGATGAAACTAAGACTGAACTCTTTGGCCTGAATGCCAAGTGTCACATCTGGAGGAAACCTGGCACCACCCCTACGGTGAAGCATGGTGGTGGCAGCATCATGCTGTGGGGAAGTTTTTCAGGGGTAAGGACTGGGAGACTAGTGAAGATCGAGGCAAAGATGAACGGAGCAAAGTACAGAGATCCTTGATGAAAACCTGCTCAGGACCTCAGACTGTGGCGAAGGTTCACCTTCCAACAGGACAAGGACCCTAAGCACACAGCCAAGACAATGCAGGAGGGGCTTCGGGACAAGTCTCTGAATGTCCTTGAGTGGCCCAGCCAGAGCCTGGACTTGAAGCCGATCGAACATCTCTGGAGAGACCTGAAAATAGCTGTGCAGCAACACTCACCATCCAACCTGACAGAGCTTTGGAGGATTTGCAGAGAATGGGATAAACTCCCCTAATACAGGTGTGCCAAGCTTGTTTAACTGCAACACAATGTACAGGAAATTGTGTATGGTTCAATATGTTCGTACAATTTGAAAAACGGAATGGATTTAAACTGATTGCCCTGATTGCTTCAAAATTAGCAGCATCTGGGTGTGTTAACTCTGGATTTGGAAACTAGAAGTGTTCATTGCTGCAACAATGTGCAGTAAATTGTGTACAGACAAAACATTGTTGATCTAATTCTTTGTATCATAACTTGTATATAACAGAACGCTATTTGTGCACATTACCCACAAATGTCGCTCTAATTATTCATTTACAACGTGTTCAGGATAGGACCTCTATTCTGAAGCGTCCAAAAAAAAATCGTAACCCGGAAGTACTTCGTTATTCCTGCTCGCTTCTCAGCTGTCCTTTTGTTGAGGGCTGGGTGCTATCCAGTTGAAGGTGAAACAAATTGAAATATAACTCGGTGAAATCTAAACCGGTATGAAAAGTCGATAATTAAAGCGTTTTGTTCAAATATTCTTCGGGGAAATCCATTAAAGTTTCCCCCCCAACTTCAACTATTGAGGCATTATCTGGCGCAAGGTTAGCGGGCTAACATTAGCTGATTAAACTAGCACACCTAGTTAACAAGCCTGCTACATTTTTTAAAAATATTATTTTAAACGGAAAAATTATAACAGGAATATTATGGCAGAAGCCGATAAATTAAACATCGACTCCATCATACAGCGACTTCTGGAAGGTAAGAACAGCTCTTTTTCCCCACTTTTTTTTGTGGTGAACTAGCAACTTCACAGGCTAGCTAGCATCAACGACTAAAGCTCACCGTATGCTTCCCAGTCGAAACAGGTCGCGCATATATTATGACGACATTTTGTGACGTTTTTGTTATTTTTGGTGTAAGCGATTTTTTAAATTGTTTTTGTCTGATCCAGCAAATTATTTATATTGTAACGACCCTTGGTTTATAAGCGCGGATATCGACTGCCGCTTGAGCATGCTTTTGGGGCACAGTCGATAGCGCGCTGGACTTTGGGCAAGAAGGTTGAGGGTTTGAGGCCTGCTCCCTGTCTGTTTCGTTTACAATGCAATAGAAGCCTGACGGGGCGCTGTTTTGAAGTTACCACGCCCCACCATTGTAAAAAATATTTGGGAAGATATAGTAATGCTTTTGTTCATGTCTACCTTTGTTTTTACCATATTTATTCTATTCCAGACACCTTAATGCATACTTACAAATGTTATTTATGTGAGAAACATTTTTTTTTTGGAATTTCAACATTTTCCTCAAGTATAATTTTTATGTTCTTGAAATGTTCAAAAACACGTTAACACATGTACTTTTGTCCTTTGACAAAACATTGAATTAATATATTGTGTATTTATTCTGCTTCTTCTCGGTAGTGCCAATATGGCCGACCGGATGCTTCTTGGCCTCTCTCATTGGCCTATAGATGGCATATGCACTCCAGGGTTTATATACATTATGTTAGCTTCACATAGTCGGGACAAAATTCATAAAAGCAACCAAGTGTTTCCACACCTCACAAGCTACAGACAACAGACAACATGGAGAGCGGCAACACACAGCTAGGGACCATGTTCACAAATCTGATTGACCTTTAGCCATGTCTTCAAGCATTTTGTGAAAGTGTGATAGTCATAAACAGTCATAAAGTCATAAACAGCGCAATGCTTGAAGCACAACGAAGAGCTGCTGGCAAAACGCACTAAAGTGCTGTTTGAATGAATGCGTATGAGCCTGCTGCTGTCTACCATCGCTCAGACTGCTCTATCAAATATCAAATCATAGACTTAAAATTAACATAATAACACACAGAAATACGAGCCTTTTGGCCATTAATATGGTCGAATCCGGAAACTATCATTTCGAAAACAAAACGTTTATTATTATCTCATATACCCTGACTCTGCGTGCAATGAATGCAAGAGAAGTGACACAATTTCACCTGGTTAATATTGCCTGCTAACTTGGATTTCTTTTAGCTAAATATGCAGGTTTAAAAATATATACTTCTGTGTATTGATTTTAAGAAAGGCATTGATGTTTATGGTTAGGTACACGTTGGAGCAACGACAGTCCTTTTTCCGTGAATGCGCACCGCATCGATTCTATGCAATGCAGGACATGCTAGATAACTACACATGGTTGATGATATTACTAGTTTAACTAGTGAATATGATTGATTGTTTTTTTATAAGATAAGTTTAATGCTAGCTAGCAACTTACCGTTGCTTCTTACTGCATTCACGTAACAGGTAGGCTCCTCGTGTAGTGCAATGAGTGGCATGTGGTTAGAGGGTTGGACTAGTTAACTGTAAGTTTGCAAGATTGAGTCTCCGAGCTGACAAGGTAAATATCTGTCATTCTGCCACTGAACAAGGCAGTTAACCCACCCTTCCTAGGCTATCATTGAAAATAAGAACGTGTTCTTAACTGACTTGCCTAGTTAAACAAAGGTGTAAAATAAAACATTTAAATAAAAAACATTGGCCAAATCGGTGTCCAAAAATACAGATTTCCGATTGTTATGAAAACTTGAAATCGGCCCTAATTAACTGGCCATTCCGATTAATCAGTCAACCTCTATTTCATATCAGCAATAATTTTCATAAAACAAAAGGTTCAATTGATATACTCCTTTTTCTAAGTTAGGGTTATTGTTCCCACACAGCCATATCTTCATGTTAAGCGCTTGTTTATGGAAAACAGACTGAAGACAGACACGACCACCTGTGCTAAAAAGCTATCTAGCTTGCTCCGAATACCTTTGTGTAAGCTTAACTTGGGATGTTTAGTCCAGTCGGATGGAGGCACCTATAGCTGTATGGATCTGGGAAAAACTGCTACAGTAAGTGTATTTTATTTGAAGGATTCCTTCTCACTGATGAAAGATAAGGGCCATATGTTTCGAAAGCCAGATAGTAAATGAAGTAAATATTATTACATTTTTTTCCAAACAATACAAAACGGACAACCTACAGACCTACAGTTCTCACCCCTATCCCCAGTACCTGCACTACTCTCCACCACAAATTGCACCATTTTGGTCTTCTCCGTCGCCCACGCTCTTTCAATAATTAGATAATGAATCATATTTTTTTATTTTACCTTTTATTTAACTGGGCAAGTCAGTTAAGAACAAATTCTTATTTTCAATGACGTCCTAGGAACAGTGGGTTAACTGCCTGTTCAGGGGCAGAACGACAGATTTGTACCTTGTCAACTCGGGGGTTTGAACTTGCGACCTTCCGGTTACTAGTCCAACGCCTATGATTTTTCCATTGTCTTAAAACTGGAAATCAATCAATCCTCCATTGTTAAGTATAATTTATTTCAATATAACTGACGAGAAGAGTATCGTCCAACACATCAGGTACCTTACTGCACCCTCATGAC
The DNA here is from genome assembly GCF_021184085.1 of Oncorhynchus gorbuscha. Lineage (NCBI taxonomy): Eukaryota > Metazoa > Chordata > Actinopteri > Salmoniformes > Salmonidae > Oncorhynchus > Oncorhynchus gorbuscha. Next base: position 30,994,100 of record NC_060183.1, on the reverse strand, counting down.
ATGTCTTGAAATATGCAGACAGACAGATTAAAAGTACATTTACATTGTAATACTTCTGACAGCAAACTTTCTAACTCTACCCATACCTTTTGGACTTCATAGCATTCCCAGAAGGCATGGATTATTGAGTCATTGTTAGTTTTACACTTAAGACATGGCTCTGTGCTATAATTTGTGAATTTTGTGTCTTGTATAATAAATTCTATACATTTGAACTGGATTAAGCCTACATTTTTGTTAACTGTAATTTTATTAGTTATGTTCCAAAATTCCCCCATCTTGTGCCAATATCAGTTATTTTTAAGTATTGGGTTCACTAGTTTCTTTTTTTCCTTAAGAAGTTGTGGATAGGCTCTCTGCAAGTTTTTGTATATCTTACCTATCATATGAATATCCTTTTCCGACTCATAGGATTCCCTCAAGATTTTGTCGAGTTGCTTTGATATTCGCGGCTGCTGAAAAGTCAGTTGAAAACAGCTACACAGTTATCTCGCTCCACATGAGGCACAGTGTTGTGTGTGAACAAGTATTCACTTTGTCCTTGTCTCCTGTCCAGTGAAGGGCTCCCGACCTGGCAAAAATGTGCAGCTGACGGAGAACGAGATTCGTGGCCTCTGCCTCAAGTCCCGGGAGATCTTCCTCAGCCAGCCAATACTGCTCGAACTCGAGGCGCCACTCAAGATTTGTGGTGAGGCCAAGTTGTCATTTCTGGGGTTGGGAAACGGGTGCCTCAAATGTTGTTCATCAAAGTAGTAGAACTTTGTTAGTTCCAAGAAGGGAAATTGATTAATCATCATCACCATTAACATCAGCTATACAAAGTGTAAAGACAGGAGATGGCTAAGTAACAGAAGACATGCTCCTTAGCAATAAGGGAAGAAAGTGTAGAAAAGTGAAGTGCTGCCAGCACCATATGTAGACTATGGCAATTAGGAAAACTATTCTCTATCTGTTTACCAACACTCGACAAAGGAATCATTACAATGAACACAGAAAAAAATAATACTAGGCCTACTAGCTAATTTAACTGAAGTATTTTGTTGTGGGTGACGGTGCCCAACAGCCTATTTTAGTCCCCTCTCTGTTTTGAACACAAACGTCAATACAGTAACAACCTGAACATTTTCCTGTTACTATCTTGTGACCTTACACATGGTCAACTCTGCCCACTCACAGGTGACGTCCACGGTCAGTACTATGACCTGCTGAGACTATTTGAGTACGGAGGCTTCCCCCCGGAGAGCAACTACCTGTTCTTGGGGGACTATGTGGACCGAGGAAAGCAGTCATTGGAGACAATCTGCCTGCTGCTGGCCTACAAGGTCAAATACCCAGAGAACTTCTTTCTGCTGAGGGGCAACCACGAGTGTGCCTCCATCAACAGAATATACGGCTTCTACGATGAGTGTGAGTTGTTGGGGCTTGGACAGATGCATAACACAGACAAACATGAAAAAAACACGATAGAGCACCTGCATCCACATGAGGCTTCATAAATGAGCATAACAGTCATGGGCACACACACACAGTAAATGCATATAAAAAAATAATGTGAGTACACAAGGATAATTGTAAGCACTACAGCATGAGCGCTATTCTGACTTCTCCATCAGGCTTGGGTGGTATACCGTATTTGGAAATAGCCACGGCATGTTTTTATTTTGTTTTTTGTACCGTTGAAGCTATTTATTTGAAGTTTTTCCATAAATGTTTATATTTGTAGCTACTTTTTAAGGAAATACCTGCAGTCAACTTTGCAATGCGTTAGGGGATAAAGCAGATCGCTTTCGTCATTTCACCAGTAACATGAACTTATATTATGAACAGTTGAGCCAGTCACATGTTTGTAAATACAGTGGTTCTTTCTTTAAAAGTTGCAAGTTTATGCTTTGAACATTTGTGGTAGATGGTGGCATTCTGTCATTGCACCACACTATCACAAGGCGAGTTAGAACGCTGAACTATCGGTAGTCTAAACTGTGGTAATTAATGGAGGCGTTTTCAGTCTCTCCTGCCGCTAGAGTCCTGTATCGGGTGGTCCTGGAGTTAAGAGAGAACTTGGGTAAATACAATGGGGGAATTTCACTTGACATGTGGATTGGTGATTTTCCAGAAAATAGGCACGGTGTTCTTTTGGTTTCTATCCCTCATAAAAACAGAAATAAATAATTCTAAATAACAAACTGGGTTTATTTACAAATTAGTAAGAATGTCTCACCCCATGTTCAAGAAATTCCGTAAAGTTCATAGAAACATGTCAAACGATGTTTATATTCCTTCCTCAGGTTGTTTTTTTTAGCCTAAATGATCTATAATATTTTGACTGGACAATAACGTTGTCAATATTAGGATCCACTCGTTCAGACTGGTCTTACTCCCTCATTTATAAGAATACAAGCCTGAAACGATTTCTAAAGACTGTTGACATCTAGTGGAAGGCATAGGGACTGCAATGAATAGAAAACTACAAAACCACAAAAAAAACCTACTTCCTGAATGGATTTTTCTCAGGGTTTCGCCTGCTAAATCAGTTCTGTTATACTCAGACACTATTTTAACAGTTTTGGAAACTTTAGAGTGTTTTCTATCCAAATTAAATCTGCATATCATATCTTCTGGGCCCGAGTAGCAGGCCATTTAATTTGGGCATGCTTTTCATCCAAAATTCCAAATGCTGCCCTCTACCCTAGAGAGGTTAAAGACCAAAATTGGTTAAAGAAAATTGTCTCTTGTGCATGTCATTTTCCTTTCATAATGCATCCTTATTTCCAAAGCTATTAATTTTATTAACCCTGCATTATAATTATATAAAAGCCCCTTATGGCAAATCTGGCCTGTGAGAATATCTAACGAAAAGTTCCCCTTTGTATATTAATTTAGAATCCTCTAAATGCAACTTTTGGCGGAGAGTCGCATCATTGGCAGAGCGTCAAGATGGAGGCACAATCCATGCCAGGCAAACATGCAGATGTTTATTAACTACATTTTAGTTGCAACAAGTTCGATCGGGTTTAAATCAGGAGATCTACAATGTGAGATGAGAATTTTGTTTTAGATACAGTGGGGCAAAAAAGTATTTAGTCAGCCACCAATTGTGCAAGTTCTCCCACTTAAAAAATGTAATGTAATGTAATGTAAAAAGATGAGAGGCCTGTAATTTTCATCATAGGTACATTTTTTTACTTTTATAATATGTTTATTATTTTACAATAAAAAATCAAATAAAAAAAGACAGCAATACTAACAATGACATTCATTGTACTGTTGAATGGGATGGCCAATTTAGAGGACAAAGCAAAACTTAACTCACACATACACAAAACAAAATCCTATTAGGTGGTACATGTATAAGAAGACAGCATGTAGTCATTACAAGCAGTGTAGTTAAGCCAAAAATAAATATTGAGTGGAGTACAGCACAGAGTAGCAGTAGATCGTCAACCCAGTTATGAAGCGGGACTAGACCATCCAGTATCGGCTGCCACATTTTGTAAAACATTGGACTTCTATTGGAGGTATTGTATCGAATCTTTTCCATATGTATTACATTCCCTAAATCCCATAACCACATTTCAAAGGTAGGTACAGTCTCCAGTTTCCAAAATTGCAATATGAGCCTTTTGGCTAATAGAGTACAAAGAGAGACAGCTTTCCCTTCGTGGTTATTCCCCATCAACTGTACCTAACAGAGCGGTCAATGGGTCTGGGGCTAGAACTCTATCAAAGGCTCTAGATAAGTAATCAAAAATGAGAGCCCAGTAAACATGTAGCTTAGGACATGTCCAGAATAAGTGGGTCAACATCATAGGTACATTTCACCTATGACAGACAAAACGAGGAAAGAAAAATCAGAAAATCACATTGTAGGATTTTTTTATGAATTTATTTGCAAATTATGGTGGAAAATAAGTATTTGGTCAATAACAAAAGTTTATCTCAATACTTTGTCATTGCCAACAAAGGGTATATAACAGAGGTCAAACGTTTTCTGTAAGTCTTCACAAGGTTTTCACACACTGTTGCAGATATTTTGGCCCATTCCTCCATGCAGATCTCCTCTAGAGCAGTGATGTTTTGGCGGCTGTTGCTGGGGAACACGGACTTTCAACTCCCTCCAAAGATTTTCTATGGGGTTGAGATCTGGAGACTGGCTAGGTCACTCCAGGACCTTGAAATGCTTCTTACGAAGCCACCCCTTGCCCGGGCGGGATGTTTGGGATCATTGTCATGCTGAAAGACCCAGCCACGTTTCATCTTCAATGCCCTTGCTGATGGAAGGAGGTTTTCACTCAAAATCTCACGATACATGGCCCCATTCATTCTTTCCTTTACACAGATCAGTCATCCTGGTCCCTTTGCAGAAAAACAGCCCCAAAGCATGATGTTTCCACCCCCATGTGGGGGCTTCACAGTAGGTATGGTGTTCTTTGGATGCAACTCCGCATTCTTTGTCCTCCAAACACGACGAGTTGAGTTTTTACCAAAAAGTAATATTTTGGTTTCATCTGACCATATGACATTCTCCCAATCTTCTTCTGGATCATCCAAATGCTCTCTAGCAAACTTCAGACGGGCCTGGACATGTACTGGCTTAAGCAGGGGGACACGTCTGGCACTGCAGGATTTGAGTCCTTGGAGGCGTAGTGTGTTACTGATGGTAAGCTTTGTTACTTTGGTCCCAGCTCTCTGCAGGTCATTCACTAGGTCCCCCCGTGTGGTTCTGGGATTTTTGCTCACCGTTCTTGTGATCATTTTGACCCCACGGGGTGAGATCTTGCGTGGAGCCCCAGATCGAGGGAGATTATCAGTGGTCTTGTATGTCTTCCATTTCCTAATAATTGCTCCCACAGTTGATTTCTTCAAACCAAGCTGCCTACCTATTGCAGATTCAGTCTTCCCAGCCTGGTGCAGGTCTACAATTTTGTTTCTGGTGTCCTTTGACAGCTCTTTGGTCTTGGCCATAGTGGAGTTTGGAGTGTGACTGTTTGAGGTTGTGGACAGGTGTCTTTTATACTGATAACAAGTTCAAACGGGTGCCATTAATACAGGTAACGAGTGGAGGACAGAGGAGCCTCTTAAAGAAGTTACAGGTCTGTGAGAGTCAGAAATCTTGCTTGTTTGTATGTAGGTCACCAAATACTTATTTTCCACCATAATTTGCAAATAAATTCATAAAAATCCTACAATATGATTTTCTGGATTTTTTTTTCTCATTTTGTCTGTCTTATTTGAAGTGTACCTATGATGAAAATTGCAGGCCTCTCATCTTTTTAAGTGGGAGAACTTGCACAATTGGTGGCTGACTAAATACTTTCCCCCCACTGTATACTGTAGGCCTACCGTAGATGACACGAGTCTCGCTAGTGTTGAGTAATGTGCCGATAAAAGTGTTGGTCTTTTATTTATTTTTATTTAACCTTCATTTTACTACATAAATGTCTACTTACTCTGCTGGCATGTTGAACCAGTGTATGCTCTCATTTGCAATGCAAACCAAAACAAATTACTATGAGAATGAATGGAAGAGGCAGGTGGAAGAGGGAAAAAGTAAGCAACTTCTGTCGGCCATGGAGGCCTTTTGAAAACATGTTTTCACAAGGGCTATTAGCAGGACAATAGACACAATGTGGTCCCAAAAAAAACCTCTCTTGACATAGGGTCCAGCATATCTATTAATGATGTCATTGAATGTCTCGCCAGCTTTGATCCATGCCTTGGCCGGCACTACGCAAAGTTCTTTGTCAAATGAATCATTGGGTCAACTACAGAACAGTACAAAACAAGATAACAAACACATGGTGAAATAAATAAAAATATAAAACATAAAACAATAAAAATGTCTTACAAAAGAGCCTTTCCATATGTCCACTCAAGTTTCTTCAACGGTCTTCTGACTGTGATTAGAGTGATGCTTTTGCCAATCGCTCATCAACTTTAACCATCAGTGAGTCCATCCCCAGCTAGCACACTGGATCTGGGCCAATTCCGGCTGAGAGTCAGGGCACTCGGCTGAGAGTCAGAAGTCATGTGGTACGAGTCTGGCAGTATTACTTACGGCTAGGATGCGGAGATTGAGCTCAGGCCGATTCCGGTGTGAGTTATCTGTCCCAAATGTGTTAGTTGGTGCTTGGGCCGATTGTGGCTACTCTCTGGCATATGATTACATGGGCTGCTTTATATAATTAGCATTTCATAATTTATTTTTCTGCGATCATAAAATAATCATTTAAATTAAATGGTTTAATAGTCCTGTTTAAGTAGTATTTTAGTATTTTGATACTTTGTCCAAGGCAATTGATCAACACAACATTTTGTGAATGGGGCCTCCTGTGTGGCGCAGCAGTCTAAGACACTGCATCGCAGTGCAATCTGTGTTGCTACAGATGCTGGTTCGATACCCGTGCTGGCTGTGACTGGGAGACCCATGAGACGACGCACAATTGGCCCAGTGTTGTCCGGGTTAGGGGAGGGTTTGGCCGGCTGGGATGTCCATGTCCCATCGCGCTGTAGCGACTCCTGTGGCACGCCAGACACGCGCACTCTGATATGGTCACCAGGTGGACGTGTTTCCTCTGACACATTGGTGTGGCTGGCTTCTGGGTTAAGCGTGCATTGTGTCAAGAAGCAGTGCTGCTTGGCGGGGTTGTGTTTCGTGGGCGCACGGCTCGCGACCTTCGCCTCTCCTGAATGACAGAAATATTGGAATAAAGTAGGCTAGTGAAGGCAACACATTGTTGCTTACTGGAACACCCAAAGTCATCCAATTGTTGTAATAGGATTTGAAGCAATAGATTAGCATGTGGTCAACTATTTCAGCTGCGTTTCGCACTGCTCTGAGACAAGCAAAACTACTTAAAATACCGTTTAAATATGTATATGTTTATTATCAAATTCAATTATTTGTCCTATTGTAAAGTGTAGCCTAAAGGCCAAAATGGGCGAACTTGCAATGTATTCGATGCTTAATTACTCTAAAACCACACTTGTGGAAAAACAAAATGCCTCCAGCTGTCCATCCCTACTGTAAATAAAAACAGAATATCTATCTAAGGTGCTTTTATATAATTATAATGCAGGGTTAATAATAATGATGATGATGATGATGATGATAATCATTGTTGGATAACAGATCACAATATTAAAAACATTCACATGCATTCATGAATTACATCTCTTTAGCTGACATGTTGCAGTTCATCTGATGAAGGTGCACATGGGCCTATTTATATAATGAATATGAAATCGGAGGGAAGGAATTATAAAATAATAAAGCATTAGACCTCTCACTAATGGTGTCAGTCATACAAAAGTTATACTTAAATCCAAACTGGTTGGAGATTATGAAAGTACATGGCCATAAAGGCCAGATCATTTTTCAAGCTGTTCAAACATTCATAAATAACCAGCAGGGTTAAATAATATAAACAGTGGTTATAGAGGGTGCAACCGGTCAGGCTTTTCATAGCCGAGCATTCAGAGGTTGAGAGAGGTCGACTGACTGACTGCATATGGACAGGGGTCGCGTTTTATATTGAAAGTCAAGTGTTTTTTACACACGTAAATGAGTTTACAATGAAAAATCAAGGTATTTTTTTGCACATGCTGTATATGGATTTTTTTCTACTGTATTATTGATTGTGTTTGTTTATTCCATGTGTTACTCTTGTTGTATGTGTCGAACTGCTTTACTTTCTTGGCCAGGTCGCAGTTGCAAATGAGAACTTGTTCTCAACTAGCCTACCTGGTTAAATAAAGGGGGTGGGGGGGCATTCTAATGTTTATTATAGAAAGAATGTAGCCAGCTACCTTTCCTAGTTTTTTGCTTAGTTAATCTTGCATTTTACTGGAGAAAAGTAAGACTGGCTACACCAGTCTTAGAACGCTCGTTCGTGAATACTCATTCGAGTAGAGAAGGGCAACTGAAGGACAGAATTGATGCAGAGCAGAAATTACAATAAGAAGCATTTTAGATCTGCGTTTACAAAAAGCCGCAAAATATTTATTATTTGATATTTTTTCCTATGTGGAAAACAAAGAATTCTGTGTTATCGCTACACCTAAGTTTAACTTGCTAGTTATCTAAGTGGCTGAATTAATAAGATGACAAAGCATCATAATGTATTAGCTTTAGGCCATGTTTGAGAAGTCAAAGCCCTTTGGATGAGTTATCTGTGCAGCTGCCACTGCTCTCTTGATTTTCCTTGTGTTTTTTCTCAGCCTGTGGCCTTCTCCCCCATCTTCTCCAAGTAGAGCAGTCAGGCCCATTGCCCTAGCGACTCCACACAGACACAGTGTGTACACATGCTGCTCCAAAGCCAGTACTGTACTGTTCTTCCTCCAGACAAGCATGCGTCAAAAATGTGTTCATTTGCACAATGTCTCTCGTTCACATTCGCTTGTAAAGTTCCAAACTCACCAAAAATGACATTAGGTAGCACCTACCTAATGTATGTATAACTTTGTGAGCTGGATGGCCTGTCTTTGCACTTCGTGGGCTTTTCTTTGTGTGTACTAAGCTGATAATAACGTAAATCCCGGGATGAGAGAAGACCAGTATGACAATATGAAAATCTGAATGCTGCCCAACCCTATTCTCCATACACTTGAATTTTCAAGGTTAGGCATCGGATGTTGCCACACGGATCTCAAGTCGTCCCATATCTTCAGTATATATAATAAATGTATTAACATTCTGAACTCTTATGCACCCAATGCCATAATGACTTTAATTCAACATGACTGCTCAAATAAAACATTATTAAATAAAAGTTGCGCAAACGAGCTGAACTCTTGAGTTTTTGTGAGGAACTTTGACATTTTTTTAAAAGTTCGACCAACAATTGATTGGTTGCTTACAGAGCATATATTATGCAAAGCCCAAAATAAGAATGCAATAAATTGTGAGTGATTTTCGGGACAAAGCAAAGACCAGGTTAATTAGCTTTGAAGATCAGGGTTCAGTTTTGACGGGTGGAACACATTACAAAACGTTCAGATAGAATTGCATTTTGTATAACAGAAATTATTTTATGTCATGAAGAATTGGGCATCGTCATCTCTATTCATTACGTTGCAATTCCCAACATTCTGAACTGTTCATTTTACTGAATACGCCCTAGATTAATTTAGATATTGCCCCTTGTAGGTAAGAGGCGGTACAATATCAAGCTGTGGAAGACCTTCACCGACTGCTTCAACTGCCTGCCTGTGGCGGCCATCGTCGACGAGAAGATATTTTGTTGTCATGGAGGTATGAAGTTGTAGTATTTATCAAATGGTTCCTCTGCACACATTTCCAGTTAATTTTGAAATACCCTTGTGTCCTTGTCATAGTGTGCCATGTGAACTCCCATTGCAACTGTAGAATATCAACTGCGTAGAAAGAGTGAAAGGAAAAACTCAGCTGAGAGAGAGAGAAATTACATATTTTGGATAGGGCCAGGCTTGGGATGTTGGCTGTAGTTTTTGTCATTCAGACCATGACCGATGAGCTTTAGGCAGACTGAGAAATGGACATCACCGAGATTAGTTCCATTATCATAAAGGGTATTCTTTTTAATGATCTTTTAGGTGGTTGTAATTGAAAAGCCATATAAAAAAAATATATTATACAAGCTTTACACCCAAGCTACCTCTCGTGCGACAGTCTATACCTCATTTAAAAATTTTAAAAATCCTCCCATCCCCCAGGCCTGTCCCCTGATCTCCAGTCTATGGAGCAGGTGCGGCGGGTGATGCGGCCCACGGACGTGCCTGACCAGGGCCTGCTATGCGACCTGCTGTGGGCAGACCCGGACAAGGATGTGCTGGGCTGGGGAGAGAATGACCGTGGCGTCTCCTTCACCTTTGGCGCCGACGTGGTCACCAAGTTCCTCCATAAGCACGACATGGACCTCATCTGCAGGGCCCACCAGGTCAGTGACTACCAAGGGGGTTTAGGGATCGGAAAGATCCCGGGCAGGTATACTGTTTTTATTGAACCTTTATTTATACAGGTAAGTCAATTAAGAACAGCTTCTTATTTGATGACTTGTTAGAATGCCAGCAGCATGCCAGCAGCATACCACCCTGCATCCCACTGCTGGCTTGTTTCTGAAGCTAAGCAGGGTTGGTCCTGGATGGGAGACCAGATGCTGCTGGAAGTGGTGATGGAGGGCCAGTAGAAGGCACCCTTTCCTCTGGTCTAAAACAATGTATCCCAATGCCCCAGGGCAGTGATTGGGGACATTGCCCTGTGTAGGGTGTCGTCTTTCGGAAGGGACGTTAAACAGGTGTCCTGACTCTCTGGAGTCACTAAAGATCCCATGGCACTTGTCGTAAGAGTAGGGGTGTTAACCCCGGTGTCCTGGCAAAATTTCAAATCTGTCCCTCATACCATCACGGTCACCTAATCATCCCTAGTTTACAATTGGCTCATTCATCTCCTCTCCTCTGTAACTATTTCCCAGGTCGCTGCTGTAAATGAGAATGTGTTCCCAGTCAACTTACCTGGTAAAATAAGAGTTTTAAAAAACTTGAAAAAATGCGTCCTTAAATTAAGATTACCGTAAGTCATTTTAGAAGCTTGCCGTATTCATTACTTACCAACAGCTGCAATTCCCAATAAAACATCACGTTTTAATTTTTATTTTAATTGCTAAGTCTAACACTATCATGAATCCTAGTCAATGTTTTGTGGTTCAGAGTGAAGTATTTATTTTGTTTCATAGCGCTAGTTTCTCACCCTGGCTTTAGCCGCTGGGGGAGCAGGCATGTCCAGGGGGGTAGCCCAGCAACACATGCCTTGAAAGGGAGGCAACCTCAGTGCAACAAATTCCCATGATTCTATGCTAGATTAGGACTGAACAATTAGTGTGACAGCTAAAATAGCTTGGAAAAAATACGATTTCAGCTAATACTGAGAAATATCTAACAAAATAACTACATTATGCATTCACTGATCATATCATAAACTCTTTACTTATAATTAGTGTTGCACGGTATACCAGTACCACGGTAATATTACAGTACCAAAACGTCATGATGCTTATGATACTAACATTTTAGAATACCGTAGTGCTGTTTCTAAAAAATAATACCAAATTTGTCGCTCCCTCTGATCTAAAGAACCAGCTGGCGCCTGTTGTAAAATTTTATAAAGTCAATTTTATTCATAAACTGAAATTAAGGAGTTTCTAGCTCAAACAGTAACAAAGAATATGATACATATTGCCAAAGTTACCTTTTTTTCTTCCAGCGCGATTTCGCACGCATTTGATATCATTTCGCAAACCATGTCACTGGCCGTTTGAAACTAATCCTGTTGTTGCTAATTATAGGTTTGTTCACAAATGTTGTTCAGTCATGTTACATAGACTGCTAACAACCTTCTAACATTTGATTGGCACAGGAAGAAAGGGAAAGGGTCTGCTACTCATGAGATTCAAAGCTAGGATTCATATAGGCCTAATGTAAGCCTAAACTACAGTTGAAGTCAGAAGTTTACATACACCTTAGCCAAATACATTTTAAACTCAATTTTTCACCACTCCTGACATTTAATCCTAGTAAAAATTGCCTGCCTTAGGTAGGTTAGGATCATCACTTTATTTTAAGAATGTGAAATGTCAGAGTAATAGTAGAGAGAATTATTAATTTATTTCATCACATTCCCAGTGGGTCAGAAGTTTACATGCACTCAATTAGTATTTGGTAGCATTGCCTTTAAATTATTTAACTTGGGTGAAACGTTTCGGATAGCCTTCCACAAACTTCCCACAATAAGTTGGGTGAATTTTGGCATATTCCTCTCGACAGAGCTGGTGAAACCGAGTCAGGTTTTTAGGCCTCCTTGCTCGCTCACACTCTTTTTCAGTTCTGCCCACACATTTTCTATTGGATTGAGGTCAGGGCTTTGTGATGGCCACTCCAATACCTTGACTTTGTTGTCCTTAAGCCATTTTGCCACAACTTTGGAAGTATGCTTGGGGTCATTGTCCATTTGGAAGAACCATTTGTGACCAAGCTTTAACGTCCTGACTGATGTCTTGAGATGTTGCTTCAATATATCCCCATTTTCCATCCTCATGATGTCATCTATTTTGTGAATAGCCTCAGTCCCTCCTGCAGCATGATGCTGCCACCCCGTGCTTCACGGTTGGGATGGTGTTCTTTGGCTTGCAAGCTTCTCCCTTTTCCTCCAAACATAACGATGGTCATAATGGCCAAACAATTTTTGTTTGATCAGACCAGAGGACATTTCTCCAAAAAGTACCATCTTTGTCCCCATGTGCAGTTGCAAACCGTAGTCTGGCTTTTTTTATGGTGGTTTTGGAGCAGTGGCTTTCTCCTTGCTGAACAGCCTTTCAGGTTATGCCGATATAGGACTCGTTTCATCTGTGGATACAGATACTTTTGTACCTGTTTCCTCCAGCATCTTCACAATTTCCTTTGCTGTTGTTCTGGGATTGATTTGCACTTTTCGCACTGAAGTATGTTCCTCTCTAGGAGACAGAACTAGTATCCTTCCAGAGCGGTACAATGGCTGTGTGGTCCTATGGTGCTTATACTTGCGTACTATTGTTTGTATAGATGAATGTGGTACCTTCAGGCGTTTGGAAATTGAACCAGACTTGTAAAGGTCTGGAAAAATTACTTGTGTCATGCACAAAGTAGATGTCCTTAACCGACTTGCCAAAACTATAGTTTGTTAACAAGAAATTTGTGGAGTGGTTGAAAAACAAGTTTTAATGACTCCAACCTAAGTGTATGTAAACTTCCGACTTCAACTGTGTATACAAAATCTATTTCTGCTTCTCCTTTAGATTCTGTTTGGTGCCTAACGTTTTTAAAGTTGGGTGCAGTGTTTGTGGGAGAGAGTGATGTGTCTGTTTATGAGGCATAAAGATCATTATGCATGTACAGTATATTCCTTCCTCCCATTCTTCCAGCCAAATCACAGGTAGGGCATTGCGAATATGAACAAATCAAACATTCTACTCACTAATAAAGTGAAAAGTGTGAAGTCAATATGTGTTGTATTGAGTAGAAGTGGGAATATCAGTGACAATGTTTTGGCGCAGCACATCTGCATAACGGTTAGAAAACGGGCACAAGCATTCAGAGCGAACATGGCGCTAGTCCACTCTGAATTCCCCGATTACCCCCAGTGGTATTGTGATACTTGGCCTGTTTTGTGACGCCACATATATTGGAAATGTGGGTGGGTACATTTGTGGATGAAAATCCTACTTGCTCCACCTTTAATCTTTTGTCTCTAGTGATAAGTATTTGGTTGTATGTTTTAGAGGTCGACCGATTATGATTTTTCTTACACCGATACCGATTATTGGAGGACCTAAAAAGCCGATACCGATTTAATCGGACGTTTTTTTAAATGTGTATATATTTTTTGGGTGTGTTTGTATATATATTTTATTTATTTTTATTTTTTTAAATGCCAATTACAACACTACTGAATGAACAATGACCACTTTTATTTTAATATAATACATAAAATCTATTTAGTCTCAAATAAATAATGAAACAGGCTCAATTTGGTTTAAATAATGCAAAAACAGTGTTGGAGGAGAAAGTAAGTGCAATATGTGCCATGTAAAAAAGCTAATGTTTAAGTTCCTTGCTCAGAACATGTGAAAGCTGGTTGTTCAATATTCCCAGTAAAGAAATATTAGGTTGCAGTTATTATAGGAATTATGACGCGTCGACTATTTTTCTCTATACCATTTGTATTTTATTTTTCATTTGACTATTTATGTTCTAATAGGCACTTCAGTATTGCCAGCCTAATCTCAGGAGTTGATAGGCTTGAAGTCAATAACAGCGCTATGATAAAGCATTGCTAAGAGCTGCTGGCAAACGCAGTAAAGTTTGAATTAATGCTTACGAGCCTGCTGCTGCCTACCACCGCTCAGACTGCTCTATCAAATATCAAATCATAGACTTAATTATAATATAATAAACACATAAATACGAGCCTTTGGTCATTGTGGTCAAATCCGGAAACTATAATTTCGAAAACAAAACGTTTATTCTTTCAGTGAAATAAGGAACTGTTTTTTTGCTGTTACATTGTACAACCTTCAATGTTTTGTCAGAATAATGTAAAATTCTGGCATATACACGGACTCTGCTTGCAATGAATACAAGAGAAGTGACAGAATTTCCCTAGTTAATATTGCCTGCTAACATGAATTTCTTAACTAAATATGCAGGTTTAAAATATATTTACTTCTGTGTATTGATTTTAAGAAGTCAAGATGTTTATGGTTAGGTACATTTGTGCAACGATTGTGCTTTTTTTCGCGAATGTGCCTTTGTTAAATCATCACCCGTTTGGCGAAGTAGGCTGTGATTCGATGATAATTTATCAGGCACCTCATTGATTATATGCAACGCAGGACAAGCTAGTTAACTACACATAGTTGACGATATTACTAGGTTAAGTAGTGATTATGTGAAGATTGATTGTTTTTTTTATAAGATCAGTTTAATGCTAGCTAGCAACTTACCTTGGATCCTTGCTGCGCTTGCGTAACAGGTGGTCAGCAGTTTCCTCGTGGAATGCAATGTAATCGGCCATAAGCTGCGTCCAAAAATGCAGATTACCGTTTGTTGTGAAAACTTGAAATTGGTCCTAATTAATCGGCCATGCCAATTAATCGGTCGACCTCTAGTATGTTTGGTTAAAGGTGTGGATCTTATCTTACTCCTTTAACACAACAGTAGGTTTACTACCCGGCCCGGCCTTAAACCAGTTTAGTGGTTTTGTTTGTGATATGAATCAATTACTTCCCACTCGTACAGGCTCTGTGGTTTGAAAATGAATAAGCCTAGAATGCCTTGCACACTTGTCCACAGTGTTACATAGCTAAAGAAGGACAAAGCTACCTTGGTTTCTTAAAATCACAACAATCCCTGTTAACCCATTCCAAACCGGGGTTGGTTTTGCAATGGAAAACAAAAACTAGCATTTATTGGTCAATTTCAGATTGTACCTCTTCATTTCACTCCATTTCATACCGTTTTGTGCCTACTGAACACAGCCCTACTTCGTTCCTCAGGTGGTTGAGGATGGCTACGAGTTCTTTGCGAAGAGGCAGCTAGTGACACTGTTCTCGGCCCCCAACTACTGCGGAGAGTTTGACAACGCCGGAGCCATGATGAGCGTGGACGAGACCCTCATGTGCTCCTTCCAGGTAAAGGGATATCACTAACTTTCTAATCTTTAAGTTTTAGTATTGTGTTGAGGACGTTATCTGCGTGTCTTTTGTTTTGTCTGTAATGGTACTTGTCTGTATTAACTGGTGTAAACAGATTTCCCCTTTTTGGGATCAATATAGTACTATTTTAAAACTGCACTGTTTTTATAGTGTTATATAGTTAGCATGTATTATAGGGTTTTCTTGATTTTGAATGCAAGTCTCTTATTTGTTTGTTCTCAAACCTTCCCAGATCCTGAAGCCTGCAGACAAGAAGCTGTTCTATGGGGGTGGAGGGGGCATGGGCTCCGGACGTCCTGTCACCCCCCCCAGGAAAGCCAAGAAGTGAAATGACTCGCCCCTCCCTCAGCCTCCACCTGCACTCCCACCATGTTTGCCCTCTCTACCTCTCTTTCCTCTCTTTCACCAAACAGCCAGAAATCAAACCAGTACCCAGGGCTTTTTCCTTTTTTTATCGTAAGAAAAACATGTAATGCTATGAATTGTCTATGAGTGGGTGTTTGAGAGAACGAGACATGGAATGCGTGTGTTTCCGTCTGCAAGCGAGCATTAAAAAGTGTGTGCGTGTGTGTGCATTATGTGCGAAAATTTGAGAGATTTGTACTATCCCCTTCTCTTACCACTTTGCCCCATTGAAAGGATGGAACCACAGTGTCGTTCTGTACAGTAATTGTGACTGAAAAAAGCTGGGTTCGGGAGACAGCTGACCTGATGAATTTAGCAGCAAACTCGTGCAAACAGATGGTGTGTTTGTGCAAAGGGGGATTAGTTTGTTTTTTCCCTGTCCCCTGTACTGTAAAATTTCAAACAGATGTGTATGTGCCGTGTGACTACTCCCGCTTCAAGAAAGACATTTGAATATCCTCGAGCAGGAGAGGTTAAATGTGTAAATTGTCTCAAAGGAAAGCAAGCATGCCCTCCACTCGCACACACATACAATGACCCTTTTCACAGATTCATACGAGCCAGAGCTGTAAAAACCACACAATTTAGGTTTGTACAGATTTGATTACTTGAAAGAGATTTTTTGTGAATTCGTTTTGTAGTCTCATCAAGTTGACCAATAAAGCAAGAATCTGAATGAAGTTCTTCATTCATTGCTTGTCTTATCTTTGCTAACCACTGCAGTTTGTTGTCATAATAAAAGGAATGATACCCTTATCCCCCTCTTTTTTTGTACTGTGGCTTTCTGGCTCTGTTTCAAGCCCCTTCTGGGAGCTTCATAATTTAAATCCCATTTCTTAATCCTCATTCTATACCAACCTAAATTGATTTTGAAACTGACATGGACTAGTGCTTTTCTTATGAATCCAGTTTAGTTATATATTCTTTTTTTTAAAGAACTCCTGCACACACTACCTCTACATGTTTTTATTTTATTGTGGCGACGTTTCGTTCAGGGACCTTTTTATGACAGTCGGCTTTGGGGCTTTAATTCTCTGCGCCTCAAATGAGAGAAACATGGAGCTGCGTGTTCATATTTCGCCATGAAATACCTTCCAATACTAACCAACTAAGTGTTGTCTATTTGCTGTCCATAGGGTGGCGCTCTGAGTTGCCACACTGAAGTGGGCTGAGGTTGAATGTGAGGGGTCATTGGACTTTCATATGGTCAACGTTTCTCATTGGTTAAGCACCCCAGTAAGGGTTATTGTCAATGAATGGCTTACGGCAGAATCTCAAGTAATACTATTAACTCATTAATGAACAACAGAACGCATTACTTGATGCTGTAGAATTTGACTTTTCGCTTGCTATACCCCTGCATGAAGCTTCTGCCACAAAGAAATGACTAGGTGCAAATGTCATTTAAGTAATTCAATAATATTGATCCCATGTTGCTGGGTGGACTCGTGCAAAAAAAATGTGGATCACTCTCGCACTCCATTCTATATATATATAAAAAAATATATCACATTTCTCTCCTGTATCTCCCAGTCTCTGTTTTCATTCGTCTTGCTGTCATCAACACTCGTCCTTCAAGGCGCTCTGTCCATCAATATGCCTTCCTTTCACAACCCCAATAAGGTGAGGGGTGAAGGAAATAGCAGTGTTAAGTTTAGACCTAAAAATGCATCATATGACCATGCTCTATGATCATTGCTCTGTGAAAAAGGGGATGTCTACTCAAACTTTTTCCTATAGTTTCCCTGTACTATAATTTCCCTGTACTGTACTTTTCTATTTTTGGCCACATCAATTCCTGCAGTGTCATTCCCTAGCATGCGCCATTTGCAATTACAGTCATTCGAAGAAAGAAGTTCAAGAGAGTAGGTTACGAATGCACATACAGTACCAGTCAAATGTTTGGACACCTACTCATTCAGGAGTTTTTCTTTATTTGGACTATTTCCTACATTGTAGAATAATAGTGAATACATCAACATGATGAAATGACACAACCAAAAAAGTGTTAAACAAATCTAAATCGATTTTAGATTCTTCAAAGTAACCACCCCACTGCCTTGATGACAGCTTTGCACATTCTTAGCATTCTCTCAACCAGCTTCACCTGGAATTCTTTTCCATCTGATGCAGCACTCCATCACTCTCCTTAGTCAAATAGCCCTTACACAGCCTGGAGGTGTGTTGGGTCATTGGCCTGTTGAAAAACATATGATAGTCCCACTAAGTGCAAACCAGATGGGATGGTGTATCGCTGCAGAATACTCTGGTAGCCATGCTGGTTAAGTGTTCCTTCAATTCTAAATAAATCACAAACAGTGTCACCAGCAAAGCACCATCACACCTCCTCCTTCATGCTTCACAATGGGAACCACACATGCAGAGATCATCCGTTCACCTACTCTGTGTCTCACAAAGACGGCTTTTGGAACCAAAAATCGCACATTTTGATTCATCAGACCAAAGGACAGATTTCCACCGATCTAATTTACATTGCTTGTTTTTCTTTGCCCAAGCAAGTCTTTTTCTTATTGGTGTCCTTTATAAGTGGTTTCTTTGCAGCAATTCGACCATCATCACGCAGTCTCCTCTAAACATTTGATGTTGAGAAGTGTCTGCATTTGTTTGGGCTGCAATTTCTGAGGCTGGTAACTCTAATGAACTTATTCTCTTCAGCGGAGGCGATTCTGGGTCTTCCTTTCCTGTGGCGGTACTCATGAGAGCCAGTTTCATCATAGATCTTGATGGTTTTTGCGACTGCACTTGAAGACACTTACAAAGTTCTTGAAATGTTCTGGATTGACTGACCATCATGTCTTAAAGTAATGGTGGACTGTCGTTTCTCTTTGCTTATTTGAGCTGTTCTTGCCATTATATGGACTTGCTCTTTTACCAATTAGACCATTCTGTGCTTCAAACCTTGTGGGAACAGTTTGGTGAAAGCCATTTCCTGTTTCAGCATGACAATGCCCCGTGCACAAAGCAGAGGTAATATAAAAAATAAATAATAATATGCCATTTAGCAGACGCTTTTATCCAAAGCGACTTACAGTCATGTGTGCATACATTCTACGTATGGGTGGTCCCGGGAATCGAACCCACTACCCTGGCGTTACAAGCGCCATGCTCTACCAACTGAGCTACAGAAGGGGGGTCCATACAGAAATGGTTTGTCGAGATCGGTGTGGAAGAACTTGACTGGCCTGCACAGAGCCCTGACCTCAACCCCATCGAACATCTTTGGGATGATTTGGAAGCAGACTGCGAGCCAGGCCTAATCGCCCAACACCAGCGCCTGACCTTACTAATGCTCTTGTGGCTGAAGGGAAGCAAGTTCTGGCAGCAATGTTCTAACATCTAGTGGAAAGCCTTCCTAGAAGAGTGGAGGCTGTTGTAGCAGCCAAAGGGGGACGAACTCCATATTATTTTCCATGATTTTGGCATGATATGTTCGACAAGCAGTTGTCCACATACTTTTTGTCATGTAGTTACCTCAATTGCTGCCACACTTATTGCGCTATGAATGGAAAAGTCAAATGCTAATGCCTATTCAAATCTGACAAGCTAGCAAAACTAATGACACTATGTCAGAAACAAGGAGGCCTCTTTTGCTCCCATCCAACAGGGCTCGTTTTCCTGTCGGCTCCCATGAGTCTTGTGCGTGGGATATCCCTAAGTGAAAGGAATGGTGTGAACAACCATGTACTGCTGAATGCCCTTTACGACAAGTAAAGGCCCCAGCATGATGTAGGGAAAAGTCCTAAAATGGCCCCCAACATCTAAAGGTCCCCACTAATGCGTAAAAGTATGACTTATCGAACTAAACCTTATGGAACTGCATTCCCGAAATAAAATGACACTGGGTGCTATGCCCAGTTGCATGGTGTCACCTGGGATATTTATATCCAGTGAGTCATTCTGACTACATAGAGACTCAGCTGCCACTTCTATTCTTACTGTATCTAATGCTGTAACAAGTAACCCTGCTAATACCAACGCTATAGCTACTTTATCTATAGCCTTGACCGTGTACTACTAGTTAACGCAGCGCTTTCAATACCTCAACACAGCAACCTTCATGTTTTTATCGATGTTATTTCATTGCTAACACTGAATTTGCAGAACAAATCGGTCTTAAGGCCTGCACAGAAGGCATTTGCTTCGTACGACAGCTAATTAACGTTACGCTAACTACAGAACTTGGCCAGAGTTAAAGCTATGTACATTCCTTTCTCTGTGGATAGGCTCTGAAGTATTTTGGAATTGTGCACATGTTGTAAACACGCTTTTCGTCCCTATTGGTTTTCAATTCATATTGAGTTATGTCACTGTATGAACTTATCAGTGACTGGGCCAAGGGAACTGGGTGGTATCTCACAAACAGGATCCATGAAGCAGACAGCTACCTTTGATGAACACCCAGTGAATAATTGAGTTTATGAAGAAAGACCAAATGTACATGTTATCTCAAAGTTTACGGGATAGTTCAGCCAAATTACAAAGTTAATGTTCCCCAATTAGCATTCAAATATTTCATGCCCATTTCAATGCCGGACGTTAGTGGCTGGTGGCAGTGTTAGTTTATAAATCCTTAAGAGTCTATTGACGCACCCCTCAGTTTAAGCTATAGATATCAGTTTTTGGCTGCGTCTCATTCTACCGCATCCGCCTATGTCGGCCTTCCGCTTCTGCGGTGGAAGGTGGCTGAGCTACAGTGGTGTTTGTCAGACATCCTGAAAATGTCTGCAGCGTCCAAACTATTAGGATCACTCTATGGTGTTCTCAGTTTTGCTCAAAGACCCCCACAAGTGTCACGGGACTCTTCTGAAGGTAACCCATACAAACTAATGGAAGTATGGAGGTAGTTTTGTGCCAACAAAAAGAAGGGGTTGTCCCCCCCCCCCAAAAAGCTACATTTTTCTGTGCTTTCATATATGTAGGACAGACACTTTCCTAGATGTAGGACAGACACTTCAAAACCTTATTCCTTATGATACATTTTTGGACTGTCTTTTTTGCCACTCAGGAATGTGTTATTCAATGTGTTTCTAAGGGCTATAGTAGTAAATGCCAAATTCTATATAATTAAACTTTTTTTAATACCTAAAGGGGTCCTAAAATTCCAAATCAAATAGCTAAATGATACATGGTATGACCATCTTAAAACAATTCCATATGTTAGCTGAGTTACTTGCGCCTCCATAGCTCTGACATTTTGACTTACTGGAAGTTTAACTGTGCAAGTCAGCAGGAACAGGCTGCGTTCATGTTTCGTAAGTTAGCTACCCACACAGCTGCAACACTGCGATAGTTATCACTCGCACAAAACCGGGACGCATATAGGATCCGGGGGTTGGGGGTTAAGGCAGCACATGGCGATCTTTCAGGCTGGCATGACGGTGTGGCACGTTAGCGCTGCTGTTGGAGTGGCAGGAAAGGGTGTTGTGGGTGTCCCGGGGTGCCTGGGTTACACCACCCCAAGTTATCACAGGCAGCACAGAGGGTACTGACTGACACTGCACCCATAGACAGAGATCAGCAAGAGTGAGGGAGGGAGGGAGGTAGGTAGGTAGGGAGTGAGAGAGAGAGAGAGAGAGCGAGCGAGCGAGGATATTGAGTTAAATGTCACTGCGCTACCCTGAGGGAGACACTGACAGGCCGACCCTTTTCACAGCCCCCAAATCTCAGAGGTCAGGCAGGCCATACAACAGCTGAGAGGACCCAGCCTGGCTGAAGAGGGGAGGAGGGGGGGGGGTGAAGGAGAGAAGAGGGGTGCTGAGAGACATTGGCAGAGGAAAAGGAGCATAAAATGTGTCATAAAAATGTCAGGGGACACCGAAGGAAAATTAATTCAAGGCTGAGAATAAAATAAGTGCTTGTACAGCGATCAATCGTATATGGTTGATATACATGTATGGTCGGGACGTTTGACATGTGTACTGTACACATTGAAGTTATCAAGAGTATGTGCCTTGCCACTTGTTCTGTACACTAATGTAATGCCTATGAAATAGTTGAAGTCAAGGCTATTTTTATTCAGAACACAGATATGGCGTTTAAAAGAAAACATATGTATCAAGCCTTATAATATTTTGTTTGTGACCGTGTGTCAATTACTGTAAGCATGCATACATAGAGTGCATCAAGTTTTAATTTGCTCATCTATCACTTATTCCCAAATCAACCCCTTGGCACTTGTGTAGATGGGATTTAATTAGATGGGTGTAAGCAATATGGTGGTAGCTCCATCTTGCCCTCTGATAGGCCAGGTGTAGTTGCCATACTACAGACATCTATTGAATCCTTTTAAATCAATACAATTGCCTAGAGGGCAGGGCCTTAGGGTTAATTTGGGATTCAGGATATGTATGTGGCCCTTCACTACTCACCTACTGTACAATTCAATTTATGGGGCTGCTTTGCCCATCTGCAGGGAGAGGAGACCTAGGTCATAAGGTCAGCCGCAGCTGCCTGGGCATCTGAACTCAAGGCCCGGAAAGCCCATTGCTTCTCAGTATCGAACAATGCTTCTCAGTATTTGTCGATGTGCCCTTGAGCAAGGCGCTCAACCCTAATTGCTCCTATAAGTTGCTCCGGATAAGAGCGTCTGCTAAATGTCTCATATGTAATTGTAAAATGAACACTTGAGTCATGGAAGGTGCATTGTTTAAAGCAAACGGTCACCCACAAATCCATAAATTGTTAGTTGAAACCAAATGAGAGTTCAAGAAATGTGTAAATACCTTTCCTATGTCCCTCCCGTTGTACTACATTCGACCGAGACTTAACCACAGACCCACGAGTAAGGCAAACGGGAGCAAATGGAGTCGTTTCCTCCTTAATCAATGAACCTTTGACCATAGGTGGTGCCCGAGAGGACCACTTGTCAGGTTATTCATCACGGATAAATGACAACTTCTGTTTCTCTCTAGAAGAAACTCCGTAACAGCCTTTAGGTCAGGAGGTGCCCATTTAAAATGAGCTGTTACACAAGTGGTAAATTAAACCAGTGGGGAAGACAACTGTTTTTTATTGAGTATTAGATTTAGAGAAAGATCTGGACTTGCATGGCGTCATCAAACTGAGTTAATAAATACAACTAGGCTTTCTTTTTTTTATCTATAAAACTGGCCACAGTTTTCTCTTACAAGTGAAGTAAGAATAACAATCATACTCCGAGAATATTTCAAACTTGAAGTGAGATACATTACAGAACTGATTGAAAGTGCATAAATCTAAATGATCAATGACCCTTTGACCAATGACATATGATACTTCCATAAAGTCCAAGTAATGCACCAGTTAACCACTGACCTAATTCCTAGAGATTTATGTCTTTGACTTTCAAAGTCCATTTTTGGTAGCTTTAATATTCTATGCCACTATCTTTTCTCTTTAAAATACATTTTACCTGGGTCTTCTCGTTTGTTTCTCGTCAGTCGGCAGGCATTAACCGAATCAATGCTCTGGTTCTGCCACAAGAAGACATTGTACAGTTGCTGCACGGGTGTCGATTTCGGGGATCAACTGTCACACATCTACTTAATCTGCGTCATATCTCCCAACTGCCTTTCCCTCCTTCCCCTCCCCTCTCTCCACGGCGGGGTTCTCTCTACTGAGGGATAGTAAGATATACCTGCTCTCCTCTCCTGCTGCCCCACCAGTCATTCCTTTAACTCATACTCTAACGCCTTTCTTCTTTTGTTCCCTCACTCCTTTTCTCTGCCCTTCTATTCACTCTCACTCCCCTTCTTTTGTTCTTTATCTTTGTTCTTCTCATTTGCTCTCACATTCTAACACACTGTGTTACTCCATGCTTCCCCAGGTCCCCCAGGCCTCAAATGGTATGCTTGATCTCTCTCATCTGTCCAACAAGTCTTTTGATACTTGTTTAATGAAAGGAAAAGAGGTGCAGTGAGATAATTACGATGATAAATGCCCCCCAACATTGCCCAACAGAAGTGGCATAACTGTGGTTTGAACTATCTGTTCGGTTCCATGTGAACCCCCATGCAT
Source organism: Oncorhynchus gorbuscha (assembly GCF_021184085.1). Taxonomy (NCBI): domain Eukaryota; kingdom Metazoa; phylum Chordata; class Actinopteri; order Salmoniformes; family Salmonidae; genus Oncorhynchus; species Oncorhynchus gorbuscha. The sequence goes on along the minus strand of NC_060183.1, from coordinate 30,970,458 downwards.
CAATGTACCACCCTGGTTGCCTAGGCTTCGATGTCACTGCGCTCCCCTACTGCTTGTACTAAGTTAACCTTCCACCACCTCTCTCTATCCATCTTGCTCTCTCGCACTCTTTCTCTGTCTCGGCCCCCTTCCTCAGCAGAAACCAGTTGAGCCGTCACTCAATGTTTCCCCTCCTCCCCCTGCAAGATCTGTCTCACTCTCTCACCTTCTCCCCTATCCTTATTCCACTGACCATGCATGTTCCAAAAACAGTTCTTATTCCATGGTACACTCCCCCCTTCAACTCCGTATCCCCCCACACACCCCCTTCCCCCTCCTCCCCCAGGCCAAGTCCACAATTCCTGTCCAAGTCTACCAGCTTACCTCCCTATTACTCCACCTCGAGCCCCACCCTCACCATCCCATATCTCTCATGCTGGAATTTAGAGGCGTGTACAATTGGGGTCCCCACCAATAGTGTGGCCGTGCTGATATAAAACCCTGCAGCAGTGTTTGCTTATTCGCCTTTCTGTCAGTCCAGCACTCCTGCTTGTGGAGGGGTCGAAGAAAATCAAGGGACCAATACAAGTCCTAGCACCACACACAAAAGAAAAAGGAGCAACACAACGAAAATCAAAAGAGCACGCCTAGACACGGCCAGTAGCAAGGATGGAGAACGCGCACACGAAGACGCCGGCAGAATGCCTGGCCTTCTTCGGGGTGAACATGGAAACCGGTCTCACCCCAGACCAAGTCAAGAAGAACCTGGCCAAGTATGGCCCCAATGGTGAGACCCACGGAGGGATGGAGGGGTGCATGAAGAAAGGGGGACATAGAAAAGAAATGGAAACTGACGGTAGAATAGACTAAGTACGGGAGGTGTGCCCTGTAGCATAGAGACCACTGGGTTAGGCATTTACAACCAGTAGATGTGATGTTTAATATGTGAAGGAAGGATCATATCTGTTAAGGACATCACAAGTTTTCCTCACTTTGAAGTTTTTTTTTCTTCTTTAGGGACACTTGCAGTGGGCAGTGAGGTTCTGTGTTGGATTATTTTTTTAGAAAAGGGTTCGGTTAGTTGCCACAGGTGGTAGACATGGACATGCAGAGACGGAGAAGCAGAGGCTTTTGGGGGCTTTGAAGGGCTATTTAAAGAGGAAAGGAAGAGGAGTGGGAGGCAGAAAGACGGGTGATGGCTCATGAGTCTTCATGGGTAATATACAGGGCGAGCATTTTATTACATTTTTATTTAACCTTTATTTAACTAGGCAAGTCAGTTAAGAACAAATTCCTTATTTACTATGATGGCCTACCAAAAGGCAAAAAGGCCTCCTGTGGGGATGTGAGCCTGGGATTAAACAAATTATAGCAGCACAAAACATGGTACAAACATTATTGGGCAGCACAAAGGGCCAGAAGGTAGAGACAACAATACATCACACAAATCAGCCACAACTGTCAGTAAGTGTCCATAATTGAAGAGATTGAGATAAAACTGTCCAGTTTGAGTGTGTGTTGCAGCTCGTTCCAGTCACTTGCTGCAGCGAACTGAAAAGAGGAGCAACCCGGGGATGTGTGTGCTTTGGGGACCTTTAACAGAATGTGACTGGCAGAACGGGTGTTGTATGTGGAGGATGAGGGCTGCAGTAGATATCTCAGATAGGGGGGAGTGAGGCCTAAAAGGGTTTTATAAATAAGCATCAAGCAGTGGGTCTTGCGACGGGTATACAGAGATGACCAGCTTACTGAGTAGTATAGATTGCAGTGATGTGTCTTATAAGGAGCATTGGTGGCAAATCTGATGGCCGAATGGTAAAGAACATCTAGCCGCTCGAGAGCACCATTATCTGCCGATCTGTAAATGATGTCTCCGTAATCTAGCATGGGTAGGATGGTCATCTGAAACAGGGTTAGTTTGGCAGCTGGGCTGAAAGAGCAGCGATTACAATAGAGGAAACCAAGTATAGATTTAACTAAGGGTAGAGAAAGCTTGTTTGACACTAAGAAAGCTTTGTTGTAGAGCATTTAAAACTAAATCTGAGGGGCCAGCTGAGTATAAGACTGTATCATCTGCATATAAATGGAAGAGAGCTTGCTACTGCCTGAGCTATGTTTTTGATGTAAATTGAGAAGAGTGTGGGGCCTAGGATTGAGCCTTGGGGTATTCCAATGGTGACAGGGAGTGGCTGAGACAGGAGATTTTCTGACTTTATACATTGCACTCTAAAAGCATAATTTTTGTCCTAGTGCAGAGGGGGAGGTCCTTAGATGGCTAACAGGGATGAATGATATGAAATATGATTACTGAGTTGCTGATCACTGACCAATTGCATGCAGCGTGAACTAGATAGACCAAGCAAAGTTAGATGGAAGTCTGCTTCGATTAGCTCGCTGAAATGCCCACACCATTTTGTGTTAATTTAACATTGCATAAGCTGGTCATAATTGCATTCCTGGCCACAGTTTGTTAATGATCATGCTTTTGTAGCAAAAAAGTATTTGATGAATAAGCAAGTGTATAGATACACTTACAGGAAAGACAACAATCAGCAACATGGTAATTGCGATTATCAGATAGGTGTCCACAATTCCATGGGCTACATTTCAATGCATTTCTGGTTTATGGCTAGTTTATGGGCAATCCAAATGTTATGTTGAATTAGTGTGTTCTTCCAGATTTTAAGGCTTGTTGATACAAAGCAATAGTTAAAACACTGATACATTATTTATTGAATCTGTTGTACACTAAGACACTTTAAAATACATTTTATCTAGGTGAGATTTTTGTTTTTGGTTCACCCAAAATGGTTGAAAGTAAGTATATAGACATTCACCAAACTGTGCTTTCAAATGTCTGTGTGTACAACAGATCCAATAACTAATGTATCATTGTTTAACTATATTATATATCTTCCCAGTCCAAGTGATGATGAACTAAACTAAGTCTGACATATCATACAATATCATGCAATTTATTTTGTGCTAATATTGTTTTTTGGGTTCTGCCCACCTCCTCTTCCCTGCACCGTGATTGGACAACCCCAGCACTGCCAGCTGAGGAGGGTAAGTGTTTTTTCCCACATCAACTGTCACTCATCCGAATTCACAAATAAGAAGCACATTGTGGAAATGTACCAACGTTTATCAATATTATGAATACTTTTTTACACGTGATTCACATCATTTTAAAAATGACTACTGGCTTCAATCCAAAATAAGATCAACCTTTATCAGGAGTTCATTTAAACATGCAAGCAATCACTTGATTGTGGAATTTCTTGCACATTATTGTGTAATCCTCACACTCTTGTATAATCCTGGTAACTGAGCAACCACATTTATAGGTGTATGACTCCAAATCATTCAATACATGGGTCATTTCCTTTTTTTATATGATAATCACTTATTTGGGGTTGGAAATCAAGCAAAACATTACATACATTATCTATCTTACACAGCATTCGGCATAATGCTTATCTTGCCTCCAGACACCAGACAAAAATAACAAATACACACAAATTCTCAGAACATTATTTAATAATACTTTTTGTTCTATTTTCTTCTCTCTCTCTCTCTCTCTCTCTCTCTCTCTCTCTCTCTCTCTCTCTCTCTCTCTCTCTCTCTCTCTCTCTCTCTCTCTCTCTCTCTCTCTCTCAGGTAAGACCACCTGGGAGCTGATTGTGGAGCAGTTTGAGGATCTGTTGGTCAGAATCCTGCTGCTGGCTGCCTGCATCTCTTTTGTGAGTAAATAAAGGCTACGCTTGTATTATTTCATCCGGGTTATTTTGCTCACGATAATAGTAATTGTAGCCAAGAACACCTGTGAAATTATTTCAAGATGTTAACATCAAGTTTAATTCCCTTCCCAACCCAGAGTGAGAAGAAAATACTTATTTAATTTTTTTTAAAAATGGGGGGGGGGGGGGGACCACCCATCATACACCCTCATACCTAATCTACACATTTTTTGTTAAGACCCGTAATTCATATCAAACAGCTGTGACAGTGGCACTTAAAGTTGTAGGCCTACACCTGTAACCCAAGCCACTGGCCTGAAGGATGATCCTGCATATCACTGCTTTGGAATTGCTGTCTTGTCGCCCTATCAAACAACTTGTACCTTCTCTTGGCACTCCAAGTCCCCTTCCCTCTTAAAATATATTTTTGAACAGGAGAACTTGGGGTGGGGGTACATTGAACAGGACAAATATAAGCACCCCCTATTTGATCTTGAGAGGGGTGGTTGGAGGTGTATTAATTCCTACCACACGCTTTCCACCCCAGCTGTCAGGATGGCCTTAGAAGGCAAATATTGAGGAGTGGGTGAGAGACAGGGGGTGCAAGGAGTAAGGGGGGGGGTCGAGGGGGTAATGATTTATTTTAAGAAAGACTCAAGCCAGGGAAGAGAAACTGTATCCTTCGGGAAAAGGTCAGGTCTGATGGAAGGAACGATGGGCTTCCACAGAAAGAGGTAGAGAAGGTTGAAGTGGATACTGTGGGAGCATGGAGTTATGGGACATGGAGATCAAGTGTACAGGGTTTGTGTCGTCATTGTGAAATACAGCAAACTGGAGCATTAAACTGCAAACTGGAGCAGTTGCTTCACTTTAGACAACAGCTGAACAACATCAACACAATTTAAGAAAACATTTGAACACAGCCAGCTGATTCGGTGTTTACCCATTAAAGTGTTGAGAGCCTATATGGAGTGTGCAACTATTCTTTTAAATATTTGGACATAAGTTTACTATTCCAAAACTGCAAATGCACAAATGCGAAATTTCAAATGCATAAAACATACGATTTACACATTTATAAATGAATGAACAAAATGCAAGTTAAGTAGGTTTATTTCTAAACCTGTAACAATTTTGCCACCTGTTGTTGTGCCCATGTACACCAGCATTGAGTCTGTGTAAGAGTATCAGACAGTAAACAGACTAAAATAGAACAGTGATGGAACACACACATGAAATCATTTTCTAAATGCCTGATAGTGCCCTGCAGTGCCCTCTGAACACTGCTTATTCACAATCGTCTGAAACATCCTCACAGCTTCTCAAGCCAAGGGCTTCCCTCTGGAGAATTGTTATGTCCTAAAATCCATAACATCATTATAAACATGTGTAAACCACATAAAAATCAACAGAAACCTACAGACAACCACAGACTATCAAATAGCCCATAGACATTCCCTGCTTTGCGGCAGATTCAGAATCAGGCAACTTTATTGCCATGCCACAAATGTTACTAGGAATTTCTTTTGATGTTTTACACAAAACCACTGTGTCAGATAATAATTGCATTGATTTAACATTGATTTGACTGTGATCAAACACGGTTTCTCCTGCAGACAGCGTGACTGTATGCTGTGATGCAAATGCTGACACCAAATGCTAACCATTTTCCTCTGTTGTCCACCTGTTTGTGCTCAGGTGCTGGCTTGGTTTGAGGAAGGTGAGGAGACCGTCACTGCCTTTGTTGAGCCCTTCGTCATCCTCCTCATCCTTATCGCTAACGCTGTTGTTGGAGTGTGGCAGGTCAGTCGTGTTGACATACACACGTACACGTTGAGCAATGATACATACACGCAGATTTGATGACCTATAGCATGTGGGTTGGTGACATAGTGCACGTGGGTTAGGGTTACTGAGAAAGATCAGTTTGCTCAATTGAAACAGAATTACTTTTGGACACCAGTGAGAATGACAGCCGGGCATGTTTTGAGTAATAACAAACAAACAGACAGCCACCTGCAGGGTAGCCTAGTGGTTTGAGCGTTGGACTCGTAACAAGAAGGTTGCAAGTTCAAATCCCCAAGCTGACAAGGTACAAATCTATCGTTCTGCCCCTGAACAGGCAGTTAACCCACTGTTCCTAGGCCGTCATTGAAAATAAGAATTTGTTCTCAACTGACTTGCCTAGTAAAATAAATCAAATTCAAATAAATTGACTGTGGCTCTGTTAGTTTTACCATGGTCTATTTCCTTAACAGTTGTATTGTCTGTAGTTGTGTTATGAGTTAGGGCTACATGTTGCGACTAGGTGTATAGTTATGCCTGTATGTTATGACTAGGTGTTTGTATTGTCTGTGGTTACGTCAGTGTTGACTACAGTCCCGGGACTTGGTGTTTGCATCGACTGTAGCTGTGTTAGAATTGAAAGTGGGTGTTTGTATTGACTGTAGTTGCACGCGTGTCTGGTTGTCTGCCACAGGAGCGCAATGCTGAGGACGCCATCGAAGCTCTGAAGGAATACGAGCCTGAGATGGGCAAAGTCTTCCGTACTGACAGAAGGAGCGTGCAGAAGATCAAGGCCAATGTGATGGTTCCTGGTGATATTGTGGAGGTGTCCGGTGAGAGACCCATCTTTCTCTTAATTACCTATATTTTTATTCTGCAATTTCTTGTATACCGTTTTAAAGACCTAGAGACTAGGGACTCTAGACTATAGACTCATGCTGCACAATAGCTCAAGCTAAAGCATGATGGGACAATTCATCTGACTGTTGATGACTCAATGTGTCAATGTTTTAATTGTATGTGTCGCCCTAACAAATACATGCATTTTATTATCGCTTACCCAATCAAATGCTTTCCTTCCTTTTTTACCACTTTAGGTGTTAAGTGGCTTTATTGTGTAAACTGTTGAGAAAGAAAGTCAGGGACCCACAGAGTGTATATTTGAAAGGATTTTCAAGAGCAGGATGGAGGGGAGATGGGGAGGCCTCTTACCCATGTAAGGCAGCGAGAGGGAGGGAAGGAGGGAGGGGGCAAACGACTGTGAAATCATGCTGAGGGAAGGAAAACAAAATCTTGGGTATAAATACCCCCCTACCACCTGCCACACCTCTTCCCCCCTTCTTGCCCTCTCTCTCTCTCTCTCTCTCTCTCTCTCTCTCTCTCTCTCTCTCTCTCTCTCTCTCTCTCTCTCTCTCTCTCTCTCTCTCTCTCTCTCTCTCTCTCTCTCTCTCTCCCATCTCTCCCATTACCCACTGGTGTTCATTTATCATAGTACACCTGTTGCCCTTCAAGCCAGTCATTTCTATGGCATTCCTACGGCTTATTTTGATTGGTTGGTGTATAATGTGTCAGTTGAGGTTAAGCATGCATACTTATCTCCCCCTCCCCTTCCCCAGTCGGTGACAAAGTCCCCGCTGACATCAGGATTGTTGCCATCCGTTCCACCACCCTCCGCATTGACCAGTCCATTCTTACTGGTGAGGATCCTTACACACTACAACTCCCTACCATATATTACATAACATGTTGTTTCAACTATGCAGAAACTAAAACAACAATACACAGTTACATGATTAAAAATCATTACGGATAAAGAACACAATAAAGGGTCTAAAGACCTATTTACATTATAGTCCTATAAGAAATGTGAGGAAGGGTGCTTTTTATACCTGTATAAGGCATTGTCTTGCATACTGTTTTCTTGTTATGTGTCCTCTCGTTGACCATTGTCTGTGGGTCCCCCTCAGGTGAGTCCGTCAGTGTGATTAAGCATACTGAATCCGTCCCCGACCCCAGAGCCGTCAACCAGGACAAGAAGAACATGCTTTTCTCTGCAAGTATCGCTCCACCCCTCCTTCCCTCCATACCTCTATCTCTCTATGCTGTTCTCCCCTCCACCACTGTGTCGCTACATCCCTCTTTTCTTTATTCACCTGCCTCCATCCTTTTTCTACACCTCTATCCCTCACTCTGGCCCTCGGTCTTTCTCGCTCTTTCGTAACACCCCCTCTAGCGTTCTCTTTTCATGACTAGTAAACGTTTCTGCATCCTCTTGGTTCCTAGATGAATAGAAGGCCTACAGTAGTGTATAACAGTTTGTAACAGGGTGTACAGTGTGAAATAGTGTATAACCATGTAAAACAAAATGTATACTCAATTCTACGTTATTTTCTCACCGTCTATACACCACTTCCACCTCTACCAACCACAGGGCACCAACGTCGCTGCCGGCAGGGCCATTGGCGTGGTTGTGGCTACCGGCGTCTCCACCGAGATTGGCAAGATCCGCGACCAGATGGTCGCCACCGAGCAAGAGAAGACCCCCCTGCAGGCCAAGCTGGATGAGTTCGGCGAGCAGCTGTCCAAGGTCATCTCCCTGATCTGTGTTGCCGTGTGGGCGATCAACATTGGCCACTTCAACGATCCCGTCCATGGAGGTTCCTGGATCCGTGGTGCCGTCTACTACTTCAAGATCGCCATTGCCCTGGCTGTGGCCGCCATACCTGAGGGTGAGGGAGAGAGGGAGAGAGGGAGGGAGGGAGGGATGGATAGGGGAAAGAGAGATGTCATGGGGAGGGGAAGGGGGCATGAATGTGTGTCTTTGGGGGAGAGATGGGTTGTGGTGTGTATGTGCGTGTCCGTGTATGTGTCTGTGTGTGGACTTGTGTGTGCACATGTGTGTGGTTGTTCAGGTATGTGCGGTTCACACAATGCTCGTTGTATGTGATATTCCATTGTGACTAAATGCACACTATGTTATTCTCACTATATCACTACTATTTGATTTACTCACGGTTTCGACTATCATCTCTCTACCAGGTTTGCCCGCTGTCATCACTACCTGCCTGGCTCTCGGTACCCGCCGTATGGCCAAGAAGAACGCCATTGTCCGCTCTCTGCCCTCTGTGGAGACCCTGGGTTGCACCTCAGTCATCTGCTCTGACAAGACCGGAACCCTGACCACCAACCAGATGTGTGTGACCAAGGTGGGTGCAGCACAGAACATAGTACCCTATAACGGGTCTGCAACTGGCAGCCCACGGGCCAAATCCGGGCTCCGAACCGATTTATTGTGGCTTGCCATGGTTGTCTTAGTAGAAACATACAGACACATTTGTACACAGACAAACATTTCACTGGGACATTGGGCGGCACATTGTTCCCTATGTGACCAATTTGGGCACATTCAGACACTTGTCAGAATCGCACACATACACACATACACACATACACACATACACAAACTGAACAGTCATTTCACAACTTCCCTTTGCTTCTTCCTCTCTAGATGTTCATCATCAAGAATGTCGACGGCGACCATGTCAACCTGGACATGTTCGACATCTCCGGCTCCAAGTACACCCCCGAGGGAGAGGTGTAAGTAGTCCCGTTTCTGTGGCAACCAGCGTTAACTTTACCACATAGGTACCATTCAAGCTACCGAGCCTCATATGACCTCAATGTGAACACATCTTCTCTTTATTCCCTCTTTCTCTATTCTCCCTATATCTTCCTTCCCTTTTTCTCTATTCTCCCTATATCTTCCTTCCCTTTTTCTCTATTCTCCCTATATCTTCCTTCCCTTTTTCTCTATTCTCCCTATATCTTCCTTCTTTCTTTCTCTATTCTCCCTATATCTTCCTTCTTTCCCTCTGTCAATCTCTCTCTCCCTTTTTCTTCCACCTCTCTATCTCTTCCCTCTCTTAGCTCCCAGGGAGGTGTTAAGACCCCCTGCGGATCCTACGATGGCCTTGTTGAGCTGGCAACCATCAGCGCCCTGTGCAATGACTCCTCTCTGGACTACAACGATGTAATGAATTGTTTGATTTGTTATTAATTTATCACATTAGTAGGCAGGGACAGTGCACCATTCATTCATTCCGTCCGTCAATAGTTCAGTTTTCCCATCAAGTTCTCGCTATGTCGCTCATTTTCTTCTGTAGTCCCCTAAACACAGATAAAACGACATGGCAAACACATATTTATGCTCTGACAAAGTCATTGTGACAAAGCTTTGAACTTTGTTGTTTAGTCGTCACATACAGCGGATAGGTGCAGTGAAATGTGTTGTTTTACATGGTCAGCCGTAGAACTGCTGCGCCCCTGGAGCAAATTAGGGTTAAGTGCCTTTCTCAAGGGCACATTTTTCACCTTGTTAGCTCGGGTATTCAAACCACAACCTTTTCCGTTTGGCAACTGAAATGTACTCCCTGCCGTCGTGGCTAACAAACATCAAGTAACATGTTTAATGATTACCAAGGTGTCCCGTTGCTGTAGATTCCACCCTCGGCCTCTTCTTAACTTCTTTTCTGTGACACTTTATCTCTATTTATCTCCCTTCACTCCAGGCCAAGAAGGTCTATGAGAAAGTGGGCGAGGCCACCGAGACTGCCATGTGCTGCCTGGTTGAAAAGATGAACGTGTTCAACTCCAAAGTTACAGGCCTCTCCAAGCCTGATAGAGCCAATGCCTGTTGTGCTGTGATCAAGCAGCTGATGAAGAAGGAATTCACCCTGGAGTTCTCCCGCGACAGGAAGTCCATGTCTGTGTACTGCACCCCCTCCAAGGGCGATGGTGGAGCTAAGATGTTTGTGAAGGTCAGCTCCTCTCTCTCTCTCTCTCTCTCCACTTTCGAGCTCTCTTCTTCTAGTCCTCTTCCTCCAGTGCGTTGAACATGGGCTTATGCCTTATTGTTCCATTGCAAGTAGTTTATTAGCCACTAAATTATAGTCTCTCAACAGTTCTAGTGACAACTACATTTTCAAAGCAGGAATGGAAGGAGTTTGATTTGGTCCCTTTGTGAAAACCCCACCTCTCTCCGTTTCCTCCTCGCTCAAATAGGGTGCCCCAGAGGGTGTGATTGACAGATGTGCCTATGTTCGCGTTGGCACCACCCGCATTCCCCTGACTAGTGCCGTCAAGGAGAAGATTTTGGCTGTGATCAAGGAATGGGGTTGCGGCCGCGATACCCTGCGTTGCCTGGCCCTTGCCACCCGTGACACCCCCCTGAAAGTCGAGGAGATGAAGCTTGAGGATGCCACCAAGTTCATTGATTACGAGGTGAGAAAAAATGATTTCTCTCTGTAGATAGATGGATGGATAGATGAGAGGATGGATGGATACGTGAATGGACACCTTTTTTTGGATGGATGTCTAGCCAGATATATCCAAGTTGGTTTTGACTCATCTTCACCTTTCTCCCTCACTCCTCTCGTCCCCAGACTGACCTGACCTTCGTTGGCTGCGTTGGTATGCTGGATCCCCCCCGTAAAGAGGTTACGCCCGCCATTCTGTTGTGCAAAGCTGCTGGAATCCGCGTCATCATGATCACTGGTTCGTGTACCACTACCTCCTCTCTAGCACCCATTCCCAATACAGACCATCCTCCTTTACAAAGTGACTGTGTATATGTTTCCTTTATCTATGAGTTTGATCTAGATTGTGTTGTCTGTTTCTAAGTAAATATTATAATCTCCTGTGACGTTGATCTAGTTTGTGTCGCCTCCGTTCTTAAGCAAATATTATACTTGTCTGTGTTGAAAGTGGTGTTGCATCCACGATGGTTTTTGTTGTGTCTGTGCTATCACGTGTCTTTTGTGTTAATATCTCTGTTTACATAGACTGTATTCCACGTATTCCACGTTATATTAGCATGTTTTGTTTGTTGCTAATTCCCCAGTCACATATTACCTGGGGTTGATTTGGAGAGAAACATTTTTTCCCTGTAAAATTACTGTAAAAAACAACAACTGTAAATTCACCAACTAAAAATGTCAAAATGAGTATCACGTTGAAAACGCAGTTCCCCTTCGATTCCACCCCTGGTCATTATTACTGTACAGTACATCTTTCTCTTTATCCTTCATCTGATTGGCTAATGTCATCCTTCGACTCCCTCAGGTGACAACAAGGGAACCGCAGTGGCCATCTGCCGTCGTATTGGCATCTTCACAGAGGACGAGGATGTGACTGGAAAGGCCTTCACTGGCCGTGAGTTCGACGACCTGCCCTCATTTGAAATGCAAAGCGATGCTGTCAGAAATGCGAGCTGCTACGCCCGTGTGGAGCCCTCCCACAAGTCCAAGATCGTTGGGTTCCTGCAGGGCCAAGACGAGATTACCGCCATGGTGAGGCCTAGACATATGTGTAGATACACATGCAATATACTATATATACTTGATAGTAGTTCAAGTGAATCCAAAGTTTACCCCAAATTCCTGTAACGTAACTGTTAGTGCACTGGATGTGATCCAGTACTCCTCCAGTGATCTTTGAATGACTGACTTGTACATGCACCACTTCAACTGACCCTCTCTCTCTCCCTCCCCTTAAACCAGACCGGTGATGGTGTGAACGATGCCCCCGCCCTAAAGAAGGCCGAGATCGGCATCGCCATGGGCTCTGGCACTGCCGTTGCCAAGTCTGCCTCTGAGATGGTCCTGGCTGACGACAACTTCTCTTCCATCGTGTCCGCCGTCGAGGAGGGCCGCGCCATCTACAACAACATGAAGCAGTTCATCCGCTACCTCATCTCCTCCAATGTTGGTGAGGTCGTCTGGTGAGTGTCCTGTCCATACGGGACGGACTGGGTTCGAACCCTGTGCTCTCTGATACTGTGTCAGCCCATCGAGCTAAAACCTAGGTATTAGGTCGTCTGGTGAGTGTTCGTATGGAACCAACTTTTGAACCCGGGCTCTCAGAGATTGTGTTAGCCCATCAAGCTAAAGCCTAGGCATTAGCTTAGGGACCTAACTTCTCTCCTCCTTGTCCTCCCCATCCCTTCAACTGTAGTCTGCTTTCATCTACTATTCTCTGGGATTTGTACTTTTTTAACTTGTAACCACTTGTAAAACCTAAATCAATCAATCCACCTTTTCTTCCCTTCACTCATTCAGTATCTTCCTGACTGCTGCCCTGGGTCTGCCCGAGGCTCTTATCCCCGTCCAGCTGCTGTGGGTCAACCTGGTGACTGACGGTCTCCCTGCCACCGCCCTGGGCTTCAACCCCCCCGACCTGGACATCATGGGCCGCCGCCCACGTTCCGCCAAGGAGCCCCTGATCTCCGGCTGGCTGTTCTTCAGATATATGGTCATTGGAGGTAAGTGTGGAAGAATAGGACAGGGGAACTATCTGTTTATGTCCCAAATGGCAACCTATTCCCTTCACTATTTTTGTCCTGGGCCAATAAGGTTTGTACTATATAGGGAACATGGGCCCTGGTCAAAAGTAGTGCACTATGAAGGGAATACGGTACCATTTAGGACATATTATCCCCTGTCTGCTTTGCATTAGTAGGGTCCTGTAAGGGCTGGTTGAACACCACTAAGGTGTTCACCACCTGAGTCTGTGTCTGACGGTAAGTCTCTTTGGTCCGCACCAGGATATGTCGGTGCCGCCACTGTCGCAGCTGCCGTCTGGTGGTTCATGTACGATTCCACCGGCCCCGGAGTCACCTTCCACCAGCTGTCCCACTTCATGCAGTGCCACGACGACAACGAAGACTTTGTCGGCATTGCATGCAAAGTGTTCGAGGCCTCTCCCCCTATGACGATGGCTCTGTCCGTGTTGGTCACCATTGAGATGTCCAACGCCCTCAACAGGTCAGACGCAGAATGCACACGCACAGGCACATGCACAGACACACACTCATACACATACAGATGCAAGAGCACAGACACACAAGCATACACACAGGCATGCACTGTTGCGCGCACACACACACACACACACACACACACACACACACACACACACACACACACACACACACACACACACACACACACACACACACACACACACACACACACACACACACACACACACACACACACACACACACACACACACACACACACACACACGCATATACAGATGCAAGAGCACAGACACATATGCATACGCAGAGGCATGCACTCGCGTACACACACACACACACACACACACACACACACACACACACACACACACACACACACACACACACACACACACACACACACACACACACACACACACACACACACACACACACACACACACACACACACATACTCTAATCATGTGATGTTAAATTGTCTTCTTTACACCCCTCCCTTACAGCTTGTCTGAGAACCAGTCTCTGGTGCGCATGCCCCCATGGAGCAACTTGTGGCTGGTTGGAGCCATGGCTCTCTCCATGTCCCTCCACTTCATGATCATCTACGTCGACCCCCTGCCCGTAAGTACTGTCGCTGTGGAAATGGTCTTATCACAGTCCTCTGTCACTATGGAAATGGTCTCATCACAGTCTTCTGTCACTGTGGAAATGGTCCCATCATATGCTTTTATGCTTAATAAATGTGACATTTATATTGCTCAGAAGACACTACTGAGTATTTTCTGCCAGTAGTTTGTCAGTTGTTCTTCCCTAATAACCCTGTGTTCTTCTCTTCCCTTCTCCCGCTCAGATGGTCTTCAAGTTGACTCACTTGAACGTGGAGCAATGGTTGATTGTCCTGAAACTCTCTTTCCCTGTCATCCTGATTGACGAGGTGTTGAAGTTTGTCGCCCGTAACTACCTGGAGAGTAAGTGTGCCTCTAACACACACACAAACACACACAAACACACCTTTACCATTGTAACCAAATGAATGGTATTCTATCCTTGTATTTGCAAGCAATTCTGCTTCTAAAGTACTTTGTATAACAGTTATACCCTAGCAGTTCTACTGTATAACATTCCTTGTTCTCCATTTGAATAACAGCTTCGATAAAAATCTTAAATGAATTCCTTCTTTCATTCACTCTGGTTATCTTTTATTTGGTATGAAATGAATAATCCTGCCATCTGGTTAAGACCATTTGTATCATAATGTTAATGCTCGTTTAACCTCTTCTAAATGTCTCTCTCAATTGTTTCAATCATTTTATCATCGGCTCTCACTGCCTTTATTTCTTCTTTATCTCTATGCTCTGCTCTCTCTTACTCTAACTCTCTGTATTCATTATTTTTCTCGAAACTCCTTTTTCTAACTCCCTGTCTTCCTATCTTCATACTCGCTCTCACCTCTCTCTCATTCTCTTTTATTTAATCATATAACTCCATCCTTTCATTCCTCAATAACACCTTGAATCATCTTTTTACAGACTAATCCTGCCTATCACCCACCATTAGCCTGTAACCACAGCAAGGTATCCCACCAACTGCATCGCTAGCGGTTCTCTCTTTGTGTGTATGTCATTGTGTTTATGTCAGGAGAGTGGGTGTACATGTACAAAGCGATCCTGTGTTTTACAACCTGCCCAAGTTGCGTTCTTGTCGTTTTCAGTCTTCCCGGGGATCTCTAGCCTATATGCTCAAATGTGTGTGGACATGCTACTTCTGTATTGTATCTGTACTGCTCTGTATTCTGCGGGTCTGGTTTATGGATGTTGTTTTCCACTGTTATACGTATCGATCGTATCAGTGATGTATCAGTAGGCTTTGGGGATTTGTCCCAGATCTGTTTGTGCTGTGTAGCCAACTTGTATGGTTGTGACATAGAAGTTAGTTATACAGCACAGACCAGGATATCATGAATCATGTCCTGTTGTTGCTGCTGTTGTGAGTTGTCTAGATGCTTCGGCATTGGCGTGGGTGTCTGAGTCTGTGTGGGTAGATGTTTGACGCAGTAACTGTTGTTGCCATAAACATTTGTAAGATGAGCGATTATTCGATAAAAGTGTGATATATTTTTGCTCAGTATACTTTACCTCTGCAGTAAATAACCATATTGTAATATTTACATAGTGAACGTTCAGATCCTATACTAATAATATTGCATAGAAATCTTTATAGAAAAAGAATGACAAGAAAGGCTAGTAATTAGCTATTGTAGTATTATAGCTATTGTGATTATACTACTATGGTTGAAATAACATGGTAATTATAGTTTCATTACATATTACATATCTCTGCTGCTAATTTCACCAGCTTTCATTTAAAACTAACATTGCATTTAGCTCTTTCCCTCTGATTTACTGCTTTTTTTCTTTCCCTCTAGAAAAATAGAAATCTAGAAGAAGAGGAATTAGAGAGGTGGAGAAAGGGAGGACGAGGAGGAGAAGATTGAAAACTATGACGTTCACAACCAATGAATGAGGAGCTCTTGTGAGTCAACCAATAGAACAGAGGGGACAGAACAGAAAAGTCAACGAGAAAAAAAAAAACAATTTTAAAAATGCACATAAAACAACCTCTGTATATGGAAAGAGATTCAATTGGATTGGGGTTTTACTCCACCAAAACAATATTCAAATATTTAAGATTTTATTCATAGAAATAATGTATTAAAAAGAGATTTTTTGTTAAACTTGGATACCCTTGACTGTTGTTTTTTTTTGTTCAGTTTCTCCACCACAATCCAACTTGTGTTACATTTCACTACTACTCATTACTTTATCCGGGTCTTTGCCCCCATGTGCTCTACATCAGTCCAATGTAGGAGAGAAGTACTGTGCTGAAGGTTGTCCATAACATCAAACAAAGGACAAGTTCACTCACGACACTTAATGTATTATATCTTTACCATGAATGAACAAAGTGATCACTACAAATGATGCATTTTTTTAACAAAGGGCTGATTTTCAAGACATAGAAATCAATGATTCACTCTCAACAGTATATCTGCATAAAGCGGACAAACATTCAAATAAATGGTCCACATCTAAGCAATAATGGGTGTTTGGCTTCTCACAAATCCCACGACATTGGAAAACGTTTCAACTGTTAGTGATTCCGACCTCATATAGTAAAAGTCTGCCCAGTTAAATTGTGTTGGAAATACAGAGAGGAAAATCCCACTAGATGTCAGTCCGGAAAGTGATGTCAGCATCCTTCATTTTTCTTTTGTAGTCTTCATCAAACAGTTGTGTCTGGGCAGGGGAGAAATGATTGGTCCAATCACCTACTACACCTGAAAGAAAACAAGAAGAGATTGAGATGAGTCATTCCAACACACTCAGATAGTGAAATACTAAATATCCTGAAATAGTCAATACACTGAAATAGTTCATGTACCAAAATATACTGAAATAGTCAATATACGTGTTGAGAAAATCTTGTTCCAAGAATCAGGCAGAATTGATTTATCAGCAATAAGAGTTTATTCAAGCAATTGCAGGGAAGCTTACCCTCCAGATGAAACCGGAGAGTAACTTAAAAATGTACAAATGACACAGTAATATATATATGCTCCCTGAAACAGTCTTCTGCCCCTTGCTATAGACCTCCCTCTGCCCCCAGCTGGCCTTTACCATATGTGAATTGATTATCCCCATCTATCTTCTGAGACCTGGCTGGGGGGTATCCTGGAATGACATTGACCTCATCCCGCCCTCCAAATACAGTAGATGATGCCTGGCTATTCTTTAAAAGTGCCTTCCTCACCATCTTAAATAAGCATGCCCCTCTCAAAAAATGTAGAACTAGGAATAGATATAGTCCTTGGTTCACTCCAGACCTGTCTGCCCTTGACCAGCACAAAAACATCCTGTGGTGTTCTGCATTAGCATTGAATAGCCCCCGTGACAATGCAACTTTTCAGGGAAGTTAGGAACAAATATACACAGGCAGTTAGAAAAGCTAAGGCAAGCTTTTTCAAACAGAAATTTGCATCCTGTACTACTAACTCATAAAAGTATTGGGACACTGTAAAGTCCATGGAGAATAAGAGCTCCTCCTCCCAGCTGCCCACTGCTCTGAGGCTAGGAAACGCTATCACCACCGATAAATCCTATATAATTGAGAATTTCAATAAGCATTTCTCTACGGCTGGCCATGCTTTCCACATGGCTACCCCTACCCCGGTCAACTGCCCGGCTCCCTCCACAGCAACCCGCCACAGCCCCCACCATTTCTCCTTTACCCAAATCCAGATAGCTGATGTTCTGAAAGAGCTGCAAAATCTGGACCCATACAAAACAGCCGGGCTAGACAATCTGGACCCTCTCTTTCTAATATTATCTGCCGAAATTGTTGCAACCCCATATTACTAGCCTGTTCAACCTCTCTTTCGTATCGTCTGAGATTCCTAAAAATTGGAAAGCTGCCGCGGTCATCCCCCTCTTCAAAGGGGGTGACACTCTAGACCCAAACTGCTACAGACCTACAGTGGGGCAAAAAAGTATTTAGTCAGCCACCAATTGTGCAAATTCTCCCACTTAAAAAGATGAGAGAGGCCTGTAATTTTCATCATAGGTACACTTCAACTATGACAGACAAAATTAGGGGAAAAAATCCAGAAAATCACATTGTAGGATGTTTAATGAATTTATTTGCAAATTATGTTGGAAAATAAGTATTTGGTATACATCCTTTGTTGGCAATGACAGAGGTCAAACATTTTCTGTAAGTCTTCACAAGGTTTTCACACACTGTTGCTGGTATTTTGGCCCATTCCTCCATGCAGATCTCCTCTAGAGCAGTGATGTTTTGAGGCTGTTGCTGGGCAACACGGACTTTCAACTCCCTCCAAATATTTTCTATGGAGTTGGCTAGGCCACTCCAGGACCTTGAAATGCTTCTTACGAAGCCACTCCTTCGTTGCCCGGGCGGTGTGTTTGGGATCATTGTCATGCTGAAGGACCCAGCCACGTTTCATCTTCAATACCCTTGGTGATGGAAGGAGGTTTTCACTCAAAATCTCACAATACATGGCCCCATTCATTCTTTCATTTACACGGATCAGTCGTCCTGGTCCCTTTGCAGAAAAACAGCCCCAAAGCATGATGTTTTCACCCCCCCATGCTTCACAGTAGGTATGGTGTTCTTTGGATGCAACTCAGCATTCTTTGTCCTCCAAACACGACGAGTTGAGTTTTTACCAAAAAGTTATATTTTGGTTTCATCTGACCATATGACATTCTCCCAATCTTCTTCTGGATCATCCAAATGCTCTCTAGCAAACTTCAGACGGGCCTGGACATGTACCGGCTTAAGCAGGGGGACACGTCTGACACTGCAGGATTTGAGTCCCTGGTGGCGTAGTGTGTTACTGATGGTAGGCTTTGTTACTTTGGTCCCAGCTCTCTGCAGGTCATTCACTAGGTCCCCCCCGTGTGGTTCTGGGATTTTTGCTCACCGTTCTTGTGATAATTTTGACCCCACGGGTCTCTTGCGTGGAGCCCCAGATCGAGGGAGATTATCAGTGGTCTTGTATGTCTTCCATTTCCTAATAATTGCTCCCACGGTTGATTTCTTCAAACCAAACTGCTTACCTATTGCAGATTCAGTCTTCCCAGCCTGGTGCAGGTCTACAATTTTGTTTCTGGTGTCCTTTGACAGCTCTTTGGTCTTGGCCATAGTGGAGTTTGGAGTGTGACTGTTTGAGGTTGTGGACAGGTGTCTTTTATACTGATAACAAGTTCCAATAGGAGCCATTAATACAGGTAACGAGTGGAGGACAGAGGAGCCTCTTAAAGAAGAACTTACAGGTCTGTGAGAGCCAGAAATCGTGCTTGTTTGTTATTGACCAAATACTTATTTTCCAACATAATTTGCAAATAAATTCATAAAAAATCCTACAATGTGATTTTCTGGATTTTTTTTTCTCATTTTGTCTGTCATAGTTGAAGTGTACCTGTGATGAAAATTACAGGCCTCTCTCATCTTTTTAAGTGGGAGAACTTGCACAATGGGTGGCTGACTAAATACTTTTTTTGCCCCACTGTATATCTATCCTACCCTGTCTTTTTAAGGTCTTTGAAAGCCAAGTTAACAAACAGATTACTGACCATTTCGAAACCCACCATACCTTCTCCGCTATGCAATCTGGTTTCAGAGTTGGTCATGGGTGCACCTCAGGCACGCTCAAGGTTCTAAACGACATCATAACCACCATCGAGACATTACTGTACAGCCGTATTCATCGACCTGGCCAAGGCTTTCGACTCTATCAATCACAACATTCTTATTGGCAGACTCGACAGCCTTGGTTTCTCAAATGATTGCCTCGCCTGGTTTACCAACTACTTCTCTGATAGAGTTCAGTGTGGGCCTGTTGTCCAGACCTCTGACAGTCTCTATGGGTGTGCCACAGGGTTCAATTCTCGGGCCGACTCTCTTTTCTGTATACATCAATGATGTTGCTCTTGCTGCTGGTCATTCTCTGATGCACCTATACGCAGACAACACCATTCTGTATACTTCTGGCCCCTCCTTGGACACTGTGTTAACTAACCTCCAGACGAACTTCAATGCCATACAACTCTCCTTCCGTGGCCTACAACTGCTCTTAAAAGCAAGTAAAACTAAATGCATGCTATTCAATCGATCACTGCCCGCACCTGCTCGCCCATCCAGCATCACTACTCTGGACAGCTCTGGCTTAGAATACGTGGACAACTACAAATACCTGGGGGTCTGGTTAGACTGTAAACTCTCCTCCCAGACTCACATTAAGCATCTCCAATCCAAAATTAAATCTAGAATCGGCTTCCTATATCACAACAAAGCATCCTTCGCTCATGCTGCCAAACATACCCTCGTAAAACTGACCATCCTACCGATCCTCGACTTCGGTGATGTCATCTATAAAATAGCCTCCAACACTCTACTCAACAAACTGGATGTAGTCTATCACAGTGCCATCCGTTTTGTCACCAAAGACCCATACACTACCCACCATTGCGATCTGTACGCTCTCGTTGGTTGGCCCTCGCTTCATACTCGTCGCCAAACCCACTGGCTATAGGTTATCTACAAGTCTCTACTAGGTAAAGCCCTGCCTTATCTCAGCTCACTGGTCACCATAGCAGCACCCACTCGTAGCATGCACAGGTATATTTCACTGGTCACCCCCAAAGCCAATTCCTCCTTTGGTCGTCTTTCCTTCCAGTTCTCTGCTGCCCATGACTGGAACGAATTGCAGAAATCTCTGAAGCTGGAGACTCACATCTCCCTCACTAGCTTTAAGCACCAGCTGTCAGAGCAGCTTACAGATCACTGCACCTGTACATAGCCCATCTGTAAACAGCCCATCTATCTACCTACCTCATCCCCATTCTGTTATTTATTTATGTATTTTGCTCCTTTGCACCCCAGTATCTCTACCTGCACATTCATCTTCTGCCGATCTACCATTCCCCATTCCAGTGTTGAATTGCTATATTGTAATTACTTCGCCACCATGGCCTATTTATTTCCTTAACTTACCTCATTTGCACTCACGGTATATAGACTTTTTGTTTTCTTTGGTTCTACTGTATTATTGATTTTGTATGTTTTGTTTATTCCATGTGTAACTCTGTGTTGTTGTATGTGTTGAATTGCTACACTTTATCTTGGCCAGGTCGCAGTTGCAAATGAGAACTTCTTCTCAACTAACCTACCTGGTTAAATAAAATAAAGGTGAAATAAAAAAATAAAATAAAAAATAGTACTCTTCAACTCGAGCATTTACATAGCATTAGACTGTAACAAAACAATTTTGCCTCATCCTACTGAAATAGTCAATGTATTGATCGAATGTATTTACTCCAACAAACGACTGTCCAAGGCAGTTAATACATAACATGCTCAGAGTAACTATAGAGAGAAATAGTAATGTTCCCGATCCTTTCCCCTGATTAGAGTCCCTATTTATTCCTTTGTGTTCCGTTCTGTCCCGTCGGTTCCTTGTTTTGTATTCACCATGCTGTATTGTGAGCCCTGCCTGTCGTGTTTTTTGCCTTCATCAGATGCTGCGTGTGAGCAGGTGTCTCTGTCTACTACGGCCTGCAAGGCAGCTAGAGGATTTCTGTTATTCTGTTTGGACTTGAATAAAATTGCATGACATTGCATTAGACTTCCAAAACAATTTTGCCCCATCCTACTGAAATAGATGATTGATCGAATAACCTATTTTACTTCCCTGTTTCCAGAGTCTTTTTGGAGCCACTAACTCCGCCATGGTTAGTTGGACAAAGCCTATGGAGAATATTAATGGCGTTTTGGATAAACGCTGTCTGTTCTATGAGATCATATTCATCAGCTAATGTCACTTGAGAATTTTTTTGTAATTAAAGAAAAAACAAAACACATAAAGGCTTCATAATAATTTATAAAGGTCATGTTAACTGACTATGATCTCATAGAACAAAATGTGTAAGATCGCCTAAGCCTGTGTTAACCTCAGACCTTATTTTCTGCGTTTATTCCAAAACCTTATTCTTTTGCCATTCATTCTTCCTATATGGATGGCTGAACTGGGGGGCCAGGACCAAGTTTGGGAAACCCTAGACTAGACGTGACATAGTAAACAAAAAAATCTGGGACACTCAAATTAGTATGATATGTTACATTTGGTATGGTTATATAAGTCAGAAGGTTACTTAAGGCAAAAATGAAAGGAGGGTGGATGGATAGGCGTATAACGCAAAACTCTAACAGCCCAAAGGGAGGGTGGGTGATTGCTTGGTTGGTCGGAGGATATATTGTACAAATTGCAATTCGTAACATATCATACAAAATGGATGACGGACAACCACAAATTAATTCATACCATACCAAACATAATATATAATATTAATTTGAGTGTCCCAGAATTTTAGTTTATTATGTTACGTCTACCCCTGAGTTCAGGTTGATCATATACATAAAGACAGCTAGGGAGAGCCACAGTAGTGTGCAATCTGCCACGGACTCAGATAAGTCACATATGTATTAATAGTAGATAGAGGGAGGCATACCTTTTCTCATGAAGGGGGAGATGGACTGGTCAAAGACTGGTTTGGGGATAAAGGAGTAGTTGGCCATCGGGTTCTCCTTCATGGTCTTAAAGGAGGTCAGCTCCACAATGCGGCTGATGACATCATCTGCGAGCGACAGATCAAGGTAGCGCATGATGCGCTCCACTTCTCGTTGAGGATTCTGTGAGGAAGACAAATAATGAGAATTTAGCTGGAATATGTGGGGGGGGGGTAGTACTTGCAAAACACCAGTCTCAACATCAACAGTGAGAAGAGGCAACTGCGGGATGCTCTCCTTCTAGGCAGAGTTCCTATGTCCAAAGTCTGTGTTCTTTTGCCCATCTTAATCTTTTATTTTTATTGGCCAGTCTGAGATATAGCTTTTTCTTTGCAACTTTGCCTAGAAGGCCAGCATCTTGGAGTCACCTTGTCACTGTTGATGTTGAGACTGGTGTTTTGCGGGTACTATTTAATGAAGCTGCCAGTTGAGGACATGTGAGGCGTCTTTCTCAAACTAAACACTCTAATGTACTTGTCCTCTTCCTCAGTTGTGCAACGGGGCCTCCCACACGTCTTTCTATTCTGGTTAGCGCCAGTTTGTACTGATCTGTGAAGGGAGTAGTACACGTCATTGTACGAGATTTTCAGTTTCTTGTTAATTTCTCGCATGGAATTGCCTTCATTTGTCAGAACAAGAATAGACTGACAAGTTTCAGAAGAAAGGTCTTTGTTTCTGGCCATTTTGAGCCTGTAATCGTACCCACAAATGCTGATGCCGCAGATGCTCAACTAGTCTAAAGAAGGCCAATTTAATCGCTTCTTTAATCAGAACAACAGTTTTCAGCTGTGCTAACATAATTGCAAAAGGGTTTTCTAATGATCAATTAGCCTTTTAAAATGATAAACTTGGATTAGCTAACCCAGGAGTGATGGTTGCTGATAATGGGCCTCTGTACGCCTATCGGGCACATTCTGACCTTGAATTTAAGCATGGGGAAACGCATGTGCCAGTCAGGTCTGCTTTTGGGGTAGAGATCATAGAAATGGAGGTGTGGCAGAGATGTGTTTACAGATAAGATCATTCTGACCCTGGCTTCACACATAAATCCACCACCTTTACGAGAGAGAAAAGCTATACATTTATAAATGACAGTGCTGGTCATAAACTGTATATGTGCAAGTTTTTGTGTTGTGTGCTTCTCTGTGTGTGCACACGCATCCGTGTGTGTGGACATTTGGTGCCGCTCTCCCCTACCTCTTTCATGTCTTCATAGAAAATGTAGAGTATATTCCTCTTCTCCCGTTCCTCCCAGTAACCCTTCACATGGTCGTACCAGGACCCCCATGCCACTGAGGGAGAGTACAATACACAGTTGAACCACTTACACTCAAAACCAACCAACTCTCATTCTATCAGCATTTACATTAGCACTATCATAAAAGTATTCTGTCTCCATGACAAACACAGGCTAGAATTATTTCTCGGAAAGGGCATATTATTTTCTATGAACAGTTTGTGCAGGAGAAGCTGGGTCCCATGCCGTTGATTAACATTGTGCACCGCACGGGTCCTCTACGGAACGGATCTCGGTGTATGATTGTATGGACCAAAGCTTTAAAGTTAAGTGGCAAATTGTTTGCCTTGCAGCAGAATTCAGGGGTCTGACCTATGCAGGGATGAGGGTCAGCATCTATCCAGGACTGAGTTGCCGAGGGAAACCTACAACGAGGTGAGCTCCCAGCTACGCAAGCTAAACCTGAGATGTGGCTTCATCCGCCAGGCAAAACTAATCTTGACCTTCCAGAACACAACACACGTTTCCACAGCCAAGGAAGTGCAAGACGTCTTCAAGAAGCCCATCAAACCCAACACACAAGGGGATTAGCCAACAGATGGAACCCCATGACTGGCTTATTATTCAGGTACGCTATATCCATGCACAATCATGCAGCCTAGCCTATGGCTATGATGCTGCCCTCAGCATAAGACAATGAAGAGGATACCCCACACATTTGGGGAAAAGGAATAATATAAGTATTATTGCTGAGCATTGAACTTGTTAGAAGTATTGCCATTGGTCCAGGAGATTTACATACAGATGACACCATGCCAATTAATGAACAATGGACAACATACGGACTTAAATCTGCTTGTGGGGATGATTTATAGAGAGGGTCTTGTGGGTGGTGACGTGACTTTCATTAACGTGATGACTGTTATTTATTGAATCTACTAACTATGTTTAATTGTCACCCAATTCTATTAATCATGTAACAATGAACTCATTAGGAATTTGGGGCCACCACGGAAGAAGTTGTTTTTAACGAGTTACTATCTCCTGGATTAACTCTAGAAGATATATAGATATCTCTTACATCAATAACAATCACTTATTAATCATTACCTCATATCAGTCTCATTCTGAACATTGCAGACTTCTTGAATCTGCAAGAACCCCAGCCTTTCTGATTATTCAGTACTACACAAATTGATTTAATCATTTATTGACTAAATAATAACACAATACACATACACACTTACGTGACACAAACGTCCCTAGTGGACTGACAAGATATGACAGCTTGTTTCACATATGGAGGGAGGGGTAGATAAAGAGAGGGAGAGACAAAGAGAGTCAAACTTATCGTTCATTTGGAAACTACCCTCAAAGTAATAATAAGACTTTGCTCATGAACCACCGCTCGTTTGGGGTAAGGAATGTCATGTATGTATGTGTAGATGTCTTTGTCCTTTGTCTCTCTGAAACCAATCAATCCTTCTATGGGAAGTGGCTCGATGGGTGTAAGGCTCTGGTTGTCTACCAGAGGTCTCAATGTCCTTAGTTGTTCCGGGTTGTAGTGGATGTTTCTTCAGATACACCAATTATTGTCTGATAGGATCTTCTCCTTCCTTTCTCGGGTAGATAGTCAAGTTTTAGATCCCTTTACATGCACAGCTGGAGACTGTCAAATGTTCTGGTCTAGTCTTTATCTTCTTCACTCGTGTTGAGAGTTTCAGAGTTTCTAACCATTTCAACGTGTGGCCAACGCTCCACGCTTTTCTGGTCTGATAGACGAGGTTATCTTCTCATCTCGTGTTGAGTTTTAGAGTTTCAACCATTCATAATGTTTAGCTCACACTGTCCATCTGCTGGTCTGAATATGTTAATTTTTAGACAGTCCTTTTATGCATTCTGGTTGGAAAGGTGGTTCCATCCCACTGACATGCTCTTCTGACCTCATTAGGGGCGTGACTTAGTTAATGTGCAACAGACATGAAAAACTATTATCTCATTAGATAACCAAAATCACATTCCTATCTTAACAAACATAGTTTCATTGTTCTTCATATTCTATTAACATCATATTGGATGGAAAACTGAAAGCTGGAATGTGTTTCCTTCCTAAGTTACAGTATTTGGTTCATACAGTTTTTAATAACATCACAAAATAATAAACAATATGACAGGATTATTCTTTAGATCCCCACAGACCATCCTTAACATTCCTATCTAATAAATATTATTCCAAAGTTCACTCTTTGGGCAAAATGTATCTGTAGACAAAGACATTCCTCTCCCAATACTGAGGAGCAAAGGGAGAGTTCTCTTTCACTTAATTTACGACAGGGTGTGACGGTGTCACCTCTCCTGGGGGAGAGAGGGGGGTCTGCCTATCTGTCAGCCATTTGGCAAGCTGATCTGAGGCCTTGGATCCTCACCCAGGAGAGTCATGACAGTGGTGAGCGACCAATTGGTGGGTTTCCCTGTGGGTCCTGCTTTTTATTTTGTATATCCATGGGCTTATCAACATTAAAGATAGTATTGACATTTTAGAAGAACAATGGCAACACTAGCTATTCTCTAAAGAATTTGAAAGGCCTTAATATTCCTATCAAACGTTCCAGCTGTCTTGATATTTTAGCAAGAAACCATATAACAATGCCCCAAGAAACACACCTGCTCCAAAAGGATGCAAATAGAATAGAGAACCATTTCTACAAACTGGCTGTTTTTCATCAGTCCCAAACAAAACTAAGGGTGCAATAATGATACATAAGAAACTCAAAATCACCATCCTTGATAAAGGCAAAAACCAAGAAGGCAGAATCACTTTCCTTAAATGTATCCATAATGGAAATAAAAATGGCCTTTATTCATGTGTTTGCTCCAAGTTCATATGATCCTCAGTTTTTTATTCTCTGAACACCATATTGTTAGAATTAACTGAATTCCAACTGGTTATTAGGACAGACATGAATGCCAATCTGAACATGCAGGACAAATCTAATAAAACCAACTACAATCCACAGGCAACCAAGGCTGTCCAACATATACTCTCTGATTACAACCTCAATGATGCCTATTACTTACTGCGAGATACAAATTTCAGAATCTCCTTAAAGAGCCACAAGATGGCGCTTTAATGTTTCCTTATTACAAAATGCAACATTCTGTGAACAATTTGAAACTGAATTTAAATCATTCATATTTATGAAGAAAAATTCAGTCAATGATCCTCAGATTGTATAGGACACCATTAAAGGTTTTATTGAAAACAATGCAACTTCATTTGCATCTGGGCTGAATAAATAAAAATGAAAGAAGTGTCAAAGTTATTAACAATGTTAGAGCGTTCTCAACAAACACTTATTTAAGACCAGGTAGGGACTACACGATTCAAAGTCAAGACATAACTAAATCCTTTGATAAGATTGTGAGCAAAATTTGCCATCCATCAAGTGAGACAATTACTTCCATGGTAATCAAGCCAGTCATCTACTGACTAACAAGCTTCACAGTAACAATAAATTAGTGGATATTGCAACTATTGAATCTGAATGAGGTGAATTACTATCAGAACCCATGTATTGGTCACATGCACGTGGTTAGCAGATGTTATTGGGAGTGTAGTGAAATGCTTGTGCTTGTAGTTCCGACAGTGCAGCAATATCTAACATGTAATCGAACAATTCCACAACAATTACCCAATACACACAAATCTAAGTAAAGGAATGGAATAAGAATATATACAGTTGAAGTCTGAAGTTTACATACACTTAAGTTGGAGTCATTAAAACTAATTTTTCAACCACTCCACAAATTTCTTGTTAACAAACTATAGTTTTGGCATTTTTCCAACAATTGTTTACAGACAGATTATTTCACTTATAATTCACTGTATCACAAATCCAGTGGGTCAGAAGTTTACATACGCTAAATTGACTGTGCCTTTAAACAGCTTGAAAAATTCCAGAAAATGATGTCATGACTTTAGAAGCTTCTGATATTCTAATTGACATCATTTGTGAGTCAATTGGAGGTGTACCTGTGAATTGATTTCAAGGCCTACCTTCAAACTCAGTGCCTCTTTGCTTGACATCATGAGAAAATCAAAGAAATCAGCCAAGACCTCAGAAAACAATTGTAGACCTCCACAAGTCTGGTTCATCCTTGGGAGCAATTTCCAAACGCCTGAAGGTACCACCTTCATCTATACAAACAATAGTACGCAAGTATAAACACCATGGGACCACACAGCCGTCGAAACCGCTCAGGAAAGAGACGCGTTCTGTCTCCTAGAGATGAACGTACTTTGGTGTGAAAAGTGCAAATCAATCCCAGAATAACAGCAAAGGACCATGTGAAGATGCTGGAGGAAACAGGTACAAAAGTATCTATATCCACAGTAAAACGAGTCCTATATCAACATAACCTGAAAGGCCGCTCAACAAGGAAGAAGCCACTGCTCCAAACCACCATAAAAAATACAGACTACGGTTTGCAACTGCACATGGGGACAAAAAATCATACTTTTTGGAGAACGGTCCTCTGGTCTGATCAAACAAAAATAGAACTGTTTGGCCATAATGACCATCGTTATGTTTGGAGGAAAAAGGGGGATGCTTGCAAGCTGAAGAACACCATCCCAACCGTGAAGCAGGGGGTGGCAGCATCATGTTGTGGGAGTGCTTTGCTGCAGGAGGGACTGGTGCAATTCACAAAATAGATGGCATCAGGAGGGAGGAAAAGTATGCGGATATATTGAAGCAACATCTCAAAACATCAGTCAGGAAGTTAACGACTCTTGGGTAGGGGGCAGTATTTTGACGTCCAGGTGAAAAGCATGCCCAAAGTAAACTGCCTGTTACTCAGGCCCAGAAGCTAGGATATGCATATAATTGGTAGATTTGGATAGAAAACACTCTAGTTTCTAAAACTGTTCAAATGATGGCTGTGACAGGCGAAACCCCGAAGACAAACCACCCCCTCCCCCAAAAGAAAAACAAATTCAGCCTACCTATTTTCAATGGCTATCACTTTTATTATAAGGCCAAGTCCTCCAAGATTGCAGTTCCTAGGGCTTCCACTAGATGTCAACAGTCTTTAGAAAGAGTGTCAAGCTGGCTTTTGGAAAAATGAGCCAGAAATTGTATTTTTCTTGGTGGCTCCCATTTTGGCTGTAGTGTTTTCATGCATGTGGATGAGAGCGCATTCTTTGTTGTTTATCACCGGTAAAGACAACGATTCTCCGTCTTACATTTTATGATTTATTTACGTGTTAGGGTAGCTGAGGTTTGATTATAAACATTGTTTGACTTGTTTGGGTAAGTTTATTGGTAACGTTTGGGATTAATTTTGTATGCATTTTGAAGGAGGGAAACCGGTGGATTATTGAATGAAGCGTGCCAGCTAAACTGAGTTTTGGGGGTTATAAAGAAGGACTGTATCGAACAAAAGGATCATTTGTGATGTAGCTGGGACCTTTTAGAGTGACAACAGAACAAGATCTTCAAAGGTAAGGCTTTTATTATATCGCTATTTCTGACTTTCGTGGCGCACCTGCCTGGTTGAAAAATGTTTTTCATGCTTTTGTATGCGGGGCGCTGTCCTCAGATAATTGCATGGTGTGCTTTCACCGTAAAGCCTTTTTGAAATCTGACACAGCGGCTGGATTAACAAGAAGTTAAGCTTTGTGATGTATGACACTTGTATTTTCATGAATGCGCCAGAAATGTGAATTTCGCGCTCTGCCGTTTCACCGGATGTTGTCGAGGTGGTTCGCTAGCGGAATGCCTGCGCCAGAAAGGTTAATGAGCAGAAATTGAATCATCTTGCTGCGGTTCCCTGACACACATAGGTTGATGGAGTGGTATTGTGGGTGACCCGGCCTATAGAACGCCCATTCAGCGCTCTAACATTCATGGGAATGGAGAGGAGCTGAGTGGGGATGTTCAGCTCGGGAGCCAGGATAGTGTCCATAAAGCTGTCATCGGCCCCAGAGTCCATGAGTACCCGAAAGAGATTGACTGGATCCCCCACAGAAAAATGGCATGAAAAGGGGTACGAGTAAAGGGAGAAGAAAAGTTCTCAGTATGGCCCAACAGAGTACTCACTCCTACTGGTGAGCCTGGTCTTTTAGTGGGCAGGTGGAGACGAAATGACAAGTAGTCACGCAATTCAGGCAACTCTTAGTGTGTGTTACGCACGCCTCTATGAAGAGAGAACGCAACACCCTGCTACAACTAAACTCTCCGTGAAGTGAAAAAGGTATGGACTGTAGGTGCAAGAAAGAATGACAACAGGCAGAATGTGGTACCGTTTACAAGGACTTTATTCCTTTACACGGTAATATGGGGAAAAGGGGCTGGACGGAACCAAAGCAAAGAAAGTAAATCTCAAAGCCCCCCCTCTCCTATCTTACCTGCCTACCCACTACTTACCTAATTTAGCACCACCTGGTGCCTTAATCAAAATACAGGGGGTGGTCCGCCCAGGTCTTACCTAGTGTGCCTAGACAGCGAATATGCTACGGGTATATGTATGCCCGCGGGCCTCTTGCCTAAGCACTCCCTAGGTGCCTTCCCCTTCCCCCCCTGGGAACAAATGAAACAGAATATTAAACAATTTTCACAAACAAACTAAGAAACAAAGGACATCAAATAAGCTCTATCTGTGCAACAAACTCACAAAACATACCAACTCTCAGCAATGACCTCCCAGCAAATCTCTAGCAAAATCTCTTCCAGCAAAATTCCTTCTCCTGAACAGAACACTGGCTTTTATATAGCTTCTGAAGGAATGGGTTGGAGACAGCTGTGTCTTGACGAGGGGGCGGGGTCAGCTCTCCAATTAGCCATGGAGTCGACCAATCAGCTGCTTGAGGGATTTCAGGAAGCCATTTCCTGAAATAAACACATGCAAATACACAAACTACAACACATAAACTGGGGAACGTAACAGTGTGAAGCCTGTATAGCCGTTCAGCTGGAGACAGCCTAGCTCTGGCCTAGTTGCATAGGCTCGGGAATAGGTGAATCGGCATCTTCGAAGGCTCTCGGAGGAACTTGGGTAGCCTCGGGTTCTCTCAACAACGGAGCTGTCAGGAACTTTCAGGATAGCTCAGAGACGAGGTGGAATCGACTCTCCTCTCATTCCTTCGTTCCCGTAGTCGCCCATCGATCCGAATTGTCAAGGTGATGAGTGAGTCGAGATCCATTGGTGGTTCCCGAGCTGCAAGCTCATCCTTTACTTCCTCCGATTCTCCATGCAGGACATGTCAAATAGTGCTTCCGTGTTCCAGGCTCTCTCAATTGCCAACGTGCGGAAATCAACCGCATAGTCTGCCACACTGTGGGAGTCTTGACGAAGTACGTTCTTTACCTCCGACTGTTGTTTCCATAACTCCGTGGCCCAGGCGAGATCCCTCCTGGACATCATCGTGATGAGGTACGCTATCTTAGAGGAGTCCGATGGGAAGGAGGGGGGCTGCAGCTCGATGATGAGGAAACACTGAGCGAGAAACGCCAAACAGGTGGCCAACTCTCCATCGAAGCGTTCCAGGGGAGGTATGCTGGGTTCCCGGGAAACCGGGGTGACCGGGGTGGCGGCGCTGCTAACAGCTGGGTTACAGAGGGGCTGAGAGTTTACCGTTGTGGTAGGCTGCCTAACAAGCAACCCGCAGAATTGCTCCAGGAATGTGTTCAACGCCTGGTCATGGCCCCGGGGCCAAGGTCTGTAACCCTTCCATGATACCACGAAGCAACTCCTCGTGCCTTCCAATGGTGGCTCCTTGGGAGAAGATGGCGTTGCGGAGCTGGTCCGAGTCTGCTGGGTTGTACTGGCCATGACGTTTCAGGTAAGACCCAGATGCAGAGTATCAAAGTAACAAAAGTTTATTACACAGGGACAGGCAAAACGACAGGGGCAGGCAGAGGTCAGTAATCCAGTGTGGTGTGGCAAGGTACAAACGGTTGGCAGGCTCAGGGTCAGGGCAGGCAGAAAGGTCAAAACCGGGAAAAACTAGAAGGCACAGTCAACTTAGTGTATGTAAACTTCTGACCCACAGGAATTGTGATAATTACAGTGAATTATAAGTTAAATAATCTGTCTGTAAACAATTGTTGGAAAAACGACTTGTTTCATGCACAAAGTAGATGTCGTAACTAACTTGCCAAAACTATAGTTTGTCAACAAGAAATTTGTGGAGTGGTTGAAAAATGAGTTTTAATGACTCCAACCTAAGTGTATGTAAGCTTCCGACTTACATTTACATTACATTTAAGTCATTTAGCAGACGCTCTTATCCAGAGCGACTTACAAATTGGTGCATTCACCTTATGACATCCAGTGGAACAGCCACTTTACAATAGTGCATCTAAATATTTTAAGGGGGGGGGGGGGGGTGGTGAGAAGGATTACTTTATCCTATCCTAGGTATTCCTTAAAGAGGTGGGGTTTCAGGTGTCCCCGGAAGGTGGTGATTGACTCCGCTGTCCTGGCGTCGTGAGGGAGTTTGTTCCACCATTGGGGAGCCAGAGCAGCGAACAGTTTTGACTGGGCTGAGCGGGAACTGTACTTCCTCAGTGGTAGGGAGGCGAGCAGGCCAGAGGTGGATGAACGCAGTGCCCTTATTTGGGTGTAGGGCCTGATCAGAGCCTGGAGGTACTGAGTTGCCATTCCCCTCACAGCTCCGTAGGCAAGCACCATGGTCTTGTAGCGGATGCGAGCTTCAACTGGAAGCCAGTGGAGAGAGCGGAGGAGCGGGGTGACATGAGAGAACTTGGGAAGGTTGAACACTAGACGGGCTGCGGCGTTCTGGATGAGTTGTAGGGGTTTAATGGCACAGGCAGGGAGCCCAGCCAACAGCGAGTTGCAGTAATCCAGATGGGAGATGACAAGTGCCTGGATTAGGACCTGCGCCGCTTCCTGTGTGAGGCAGGGTCGTACTCTGCGGATGTTGTAGAGCATGAACCTACAGGAACGGGCCACCGCCTTGATGTTAGTTGAGAACGACAGGGTGTTGTCCAGGATCACGCCAAGGTTCTTAGCGCTCTGGGAGGAGGACACAATGGAGTTGTCAACCGTGATGGCGAGATCATGGAACGGGCAGTCCTTCCCCGGGAGGAAGAGCAGCTCCGTCTTGCCGAAGTTCAGCTTGAGGTGGTGATCCGTCATCCACACTGATATGTCTGCCAGACATGCAGAGATGCGATTCGCCACCTGGTCATCAGAAGGGGGAAAGGAGAAGATTAATTGTGTGTCGTCTGCATAGCAATGATAGGAGAGACCATGTGAGGTTATGACAGAGCCAAGTGACTTGGTGTATAGCGAGAATAGGAGAGGGCCTAGAACAGAGCCCTGGGGGACACCAGTGGTGAGAGCGCGTGGTGAGGAGACAGATTCTCGCCACGCCACCTGGTAGGAGCGACCTGTCAGGTAGGATGCAATCCAAGCGTGGGCCGCGCCGGAGATGCCCAACTCGGAGAGGGTGGAGAGGAGGATCTGATGGTTCACAGTATCGAAGGCAGCCGATAGGTCTAGAAGGATGAGAGCAGAGGAGAGAGAGTTAGCTTTAGCGGTGCGGAGCGCCTCCGTGATACAAAGAAGAGCAGTCTCAGTTGAATGACTAGTCTTGAAACCTGACTGATTTGGATCAAGAAGGTCATTCTGAGAGAGATAGCGGGAGAGCTGACCAAGGACGGCACGTTCAAGAGTTTTGGAGAGAAAAGAAAGAAGGGATACTGGTCTGTAGTTGTTGACATCGGAGGGGTCGAGTGTAGGTTTTTTCAGAAGGGGTGCAACTCTCGCTCTCTTGAAGACGGAAGGGACGTAGCCAGCGGTCAGGGATAAGTTGATGAGCGAGGTGAAGTAAGGGAGAAGGTCTCCGGAAATGGTCTGGAGAAGAGAGGAGGGGATAGGGTCGAGCGGGCAGGTTGTTGGGCGGCCGGCCGTCACAAGACGCGAGATTTCATCTGGAGAGAGAGGGGAGAAAGAGGTCAGAGCACAGGGTAGGGCAGTGTGAGCAGAACCAGCGGTGCCGTTTGACTTAGCAAACGAGGATCGGATGTCGTCGACCTTCTTTTCAAAATGGTTGACGAAGTCATCTGCAGAGAGGGAAG
The DNA here is from genome assembly GCF_021184085.1 of Oncorhynchus gorbuscha. Lineage (NCBI taxonomy): Eukaryota > Metazoa > Chordata > Actinopteri > Salmoniformes > Salmonidae > Oncorhynchus > Oncorhynchus gorbuscha. The sequence continues at coordinate 30,936,645 of NC_060183.1, read as the reverse complement.
AGGGGGGGGAGGGGGAGGAGGATTCAGGAGGGGGGGAGAAGGTGGCAAAGAGCTTCCTAGGGTTAGAGGCAGATGCTTGGAATTTAGAGTGGTAGAAAGTGGCTTTAGCAGCAGAGACAGAGGAGGAAAATGTAGAGAGGAGAGAGTGAAAGGATGCCAGGTCCGCAGGGAGGCGAGTTTTCCTCCATTTCCGCTCGGCTGCCCGGAGCCCTGTTCTGTGAGCTCGCAATGAGTCGTCGAGCCACGGAGCAGGAGGGGAGGACCGAGCCGGCCTGGAAGATAGGGGACATAGAGAGTCAAAGGATGCAGAAAGGGAGGAGAGGAGGGTTGAGGAGGCAGAATCAGGAGATAGGTTGGAGAAGGTTTGAGCAGAGGGAAGAGATGATAGGATGGAAGAGGAGAGAGTAGCGGGGGGAGAGAGAGCGAAGGTTGGGACGGCGCGATACCATCCGAGTAGGGGCAGTGTGGGAAGTGTTGGATGAGAGCGAGAGGGAAAAGGATACAAGGTAGTGGTCGGAGACTTGGAGGGGAGTTGCAATGAGGTTAGTGGAAGAACAGCATCTAGTAAAGATGAGGTTGAGCGTATTGCCTGCCTTGTGAGTAGGGGGGGAAGGTGAGAGGGTGAGGTCAAAAGAGGAGAGGAGTGGAAAGAAGGAGGCAGAGAGGAATGAGTCAAAGGTAGACGTGGGGAGGTTAAAGTCGCCCAGAACTGTGAGAGGTGAGCCGTCCTCAGGAAAGGAGCTTATCAAGGCATCAAGCTCATTGATGAACTCTCCGAGGGAACCTGGAGGGCGATAAATGATAACGATGTTAAGCTTGAAAGGGCTGGTAACTGTGACAGCATGGAATTCAAAGGAGGCGATAGACAGATGGGTAAGGGGAGAAAGAGAGAATGACCACTTGGGAGAGATGAGGATCCCGGTGCCACCACCCCGCTGACCAGAAGCTCTCGGGGTGTGCGAGAACACGTGGGCGGACGAAGTGAGAGCAGTAGGAGTGGCAGTGTTATCTGTGGTGATCCATGTTTCCGTCAGTGCCAAGAAGTCGAGGGACTGGAGGGAGGCATAGGCTGAGATGAACTCTGCCTTGTTGGCCGCAGATCGGCAGTTCCAGAGGCTACCGGAGACCTGGAACTCCACGTGGGTCGTGCGCGCTGGGACCACCAGATTAGGGTGGCCGCGGCCACGCGGTGTGGAGCGTTTGTATGGTCTGTGCAGAGAGGAGAGAACAGGGATAGACAGACACATAGTTGACAGGCTACAGAAGAGGCTACGCTAATGCAAAGGAGATTGGAATGACAAGTGGACTACACGTCTCGAATGTTCAGAAAGTTAAGCTTACGTAGCAAGAATCTTATTGACTAAAATGATTAAAATGATACAGTACTGCTGAAGTAGGCTAGCTGGCAGTGGCTGCGTTGTTTACTTTGTAGGCTAGCTGGCAGTGGCTGCGTTGTTGACACTACACTAATCAAGACGTTCCGTTGAGTGTAATAGTTTCTACAGTGCTGCTATTCGGGGGCTAGCTGGATAGCTAGCAGTGTTGATTACGTTACGTTGCGTTAAAAGAACGACAATAGCTGGCTAGCTAACCTAGAAAATCGCTCTAGACTACACAATTATCTTTGATACACAGACGGCTATGTAGCTAGCTATGTAGCTAGCTACGATCAAACAAATCAAACCGTTCTGCTGTAATGAAATGAAATGAAAAATGTGATACTACCTGTGGAGCGAAGCGGAATGCGACCGGGTTGTTGAGTGCGGAAGTTCTATTCAGTAGACGTTGGCTAGCTGTTGGCTATCTAGCAGTGTCTCCTACGTTAAGGACGACAAATAGCTGGCTAGCTAACCTCGGTAAATTAAAATAATCACTCTAAGACTACACGCTCTAAACTACACAATTATCTTGGATACGAAGACAGCAAAGACAACTATGTAGCTAGCTAACACTACACTAATCAAGTCGTTCAGTTGAGTGTAATAGTTTCTACAGTGCTGCTATTCGGTAGACGGTGGACGTTTGCTAGCTGGCTAGCTGCTGGGCAGATAGCAGTGTAGACTACGTTAGGACGACGAAATACGAAGTTGCAATAGAAGTGCTGACTGTTTCACTTTGTTGTCCTCTTTCTTTTCCTTTTTCTTCTGTCCTTCTTTTGTCCTTATTTTGTCTTCCTTTCTTCTGTTAACAACTGTCTGACTTCAACTGTACATATGCTATTCGGCCAAAAACATGTGAACACGTGCTCATTGAACATCTCATTCTAAAATCATGGGCATTAATATGGAGTTGGTCCCTCCTTTGCTGCTATAACAGCCTCCACTCTTCTAGGAAGGCTTTCTACTGGATGTTGGAACATTGCTGCAGGAACTTGCTCCCATTCAGCCACAAGAGCATTAGTGGGGTTGGGAACTGATGTTGGGCGATTAATCCTGGCTCGCAGTCAGCATTTCAATTAATCCCAAAGGTGTTTGATGGGGTTGAGGTCAGGGCTCTCTGCAGACCAGTCAAGTTCTTCCACACCGATCTCGACAAACCATTTCTGTATGGGCCTCTACTTTGTGCATGGGGGCATTGTCATGCTGAAACAGGAAAGGGACTTCCCCAAATTGTTGCCACAAGTTTGAATCACAGAATGTTCTAGGATGTCATTGTATGCTGTAGCGTTAAGACTTCCCTTCACTGGAACTAAGGGGCCTAGCTCGAACCATGAAAAACAGCCCCAGACCATTATTCCTCCTCCACCAAACTTTACAATTGTCATGATATATTGGGGCAGGTAGCGTTCTCATGACATCCGCCAAACCCAGATATGTCCGTCGGACTGCCAGAGGGTACAGCGTGATTCATCCCTCAAGAGAACGCACTTCCGCTGCCAATGGCGGCGAGCTTTACACCACTCCAGATGACACTTGACATTGCGCATGGTGATCTTAGGCCAGTTTGCGGCTGCTCGGCCATGGAAACCCATTTCACTAAGTTCCAGACGAAGTTATTGTGCTGAGATTGCTTCCAGGGGCAGTTTGGAACTCGGTAGTGAGTGTTGAAACCGAGAATAGATTATTTTTACAGCACCCGTTCTATGAGCTTGTGTGGCCTACACCTTCGCAGCTGAGCCATTGTTGCTCCTAGACGTTTCCACTTCACAAAAACAGCACTTACGGTTGAATGTGGCAGCTCTAGCAGGGCAGAAATTTGCCCAACTCAATTGTTGGAAAGGCGACATCCTATGACGGTGCCACATGGAATGTCATTGACCTTTTCAGGACGGGCTACTCTACTGCCAATGCTTGTCTATGGAGATTGCATGGCTGTGTGCTCCTTTATCCTGGCATTGAAAGCGCCAAGCTCTACCAACTGAGGCATAAAGGACCACATTGGTATTAGGCATTTAGGAAAATGTTAGTTTCATTTTATTACTTACGTTCTCCATTCATGAACTTGTGGATGTAGCCGTCCCACGGTCCAGGCTCAGGCTGGGTTAGATTCATGCGGTCAAAGTGGTAGTAGCTGACCAGGTTGTCCTTAGCATTCCTTGCAACATAGATAGCCTGGAGAGAAGATGGCCAGGGGAAGGTGTATCGTTTTGTTTGTCACTTACTGTTCTATGGATCATTTTTCAGATAACGTTAACTGAACATAATTTACTTAATTCTACTTAATTACTTACTTAATTCTAATTCTAAAGCAAAACTCATTTAAAAAAAATCTGAATCTAGTACCTTTCACACTATAATTCCGACCAGAACTGTAATGTGCTAGCTCTGATATTGTCCCTTCACATCGTCCTTTTCAGCATGGTTCCAACAACTACGGTGGATGCATAACTCGCCCAGCACAGTACAGTTCGGCTCAGCTTAGTAGTATGAAAAGGGAATTGGGAGTCGTACTCCACCTTACCTTGCATTTGTTTTTCCAGAACCCTTCGGGCACCAACTTGAAAGGCAGATGGGTCTTGATGACCCTTGGGGGGTCCATGTTTTTAAGGAGGCTCAAGCCTAGGAGACACAATTAGGATAAGTAAAATATTCGGGAGTTCTTGAAGGGTTAAAGTATGGGTCATTCTTACATTGCACTGGCTTTTGCATCCCTCGCCTTGAATTTGGGGATGTGGTTTGATGTGGGTGTGTTATGTTTACTATGTTTGTTTGCTATGATTCTTTGGTATGTATGTTTGTTATGTTCGTACCCTGGCAGTTCTTGTTGTTTGACCCTCTATACTCAACGTAGTTGAGTTATCCTTAACACCCTAAGCCACTGTGCTATTTTTCACTTAGGTTTAAGGACGGACAGTTGTGTTTGTGATGCTAACGTTAGCTCACCAATGTGTGGATGTTTGAATTGGAAAAAGTCTCATTCTTTCAACATAACATTGGTGACGATTGGTAGTTCTACTGTCTGTAAAGAAATGGGCGGGATGTAGGTTGATTCTTCTGCTACGATTGGAAAGTGTGCACTGTCTACAGCACAAGTGTGGCTGTGATTTGGTTATGGCCAGCAGTGCCTGGCCGTAATACTGTATGGGCAGGATTGAAATCTAAACCCAACCCAAGGAAAACTGTGACATTGTCTATTCCTTAAATCTCACAAATCTCAGGTTTGGAAGAAAGCTTACTGACTTTAGGACCAAAGTTCTCATATTTACATTTTTTTGTCAATTTTGCAACTACAATTTATGTTTAGGACTAATATTGATGCCACATAAGCAGTTTTCAAGCAGAGAAGTTGGTTTTGGAGTCCCTATTTAAATAGCCAAATTCAATACATCTGCCAATTCATTTCCAGTATTATTGCCACTGCCTGTCTGTGTGGTGCCCGCGTCTTCGTGTAGCCAGTTAGTGATGCTAATGATAACCATCTTTTGGGTAGACAGAAAGGTTTTCCCCAAAACCTTCTCAATTAAAAGTTAACTACAAGGTAGGCCTTCCTGACAAACATGATTGTTTGTATCAATTGGGTGGGCATTTGTTTTGAAAACTCTGCCATCACATGTGCAGTAGCAGAAAAGAAACTTCACTAACCAAACACATTCCTCTCTTGCTTGGTGTGCACTTGAATTAAAGGGAAATTACACTCAGAAATCAAAATGTGCATTTTCCCCCCCAGATCCAATAATGGTATTCTGATGTGATTTAAGCATTGACATGGACTCAGAACATACAATTTTGTTGTTTCTATATAAACAATTGTACATTTGATAGTGAAAATCAGAAAAAAATAAAAATAGTTTTTTATTAAAGTAACTGCCCAGTGTTCCAGATTTCAATGAAATATTACATAAAATGTATTACAATGTGAATTTAAATTATAATTAAGGATGTTAATAAGCATCTTTTCTCTGTGTCCCTGCTTGCCCTATTAGGAAAGAATAGAGTGGTTTAGGGCGTATACCTGTCAAAAAAAATGCTGATTTGCTAGCTCAGCCAATGAGACGTGAATACCCTTGGATATGCAAATTAGCAACCAACTCCACGTGGGGCAGGGCTGCAGGCTTGCCTTTTTTTTAACAGAAGGCTACTACTTGTAGTCAAATTGTATGGATCAGGGGTGTCAAATTCATTCCATGGAGTAGTGGAGGCTCCTCAAAAAAGGAAGGGGAGGACCATCCTCCTCAGTGAATTTCATGAAAATATACATTTTCAAACATTTTAAAAGTTATCCCTAAAACTATACTAAATATAATCACGTCACCAGGTAATTGATTAAAATACTATTTTGCTAGAAGTTCTAGAGTAGCCTCAACAGCACTCTAGAGGGTAGCACCATGGTGTAAACGGAGGACAGCTAGCTCCGTGTACATTGACTTCAATACAAAACCTAGGAGGCTCATGGTTCTTACCCCCTTCCGTAGACTTACACAGTAATTATGACAACTTCAGGAGGACGTCCTCCAACCTATCAGTGCTCTTGCAGCATGAACTGACATGTTTTTCACCGAGTCAAAAGCTAGCTAGCACTGCAGTGCATAAAAATTGGATAGTAATTGACGCAAAGAGAGAGAAATTAAACAGTGTTGAACAAATTAATTTAACTTCCTAGATGAAGGAGAAGCAAGAGAGAAATAGAGAGAGAAAGATTTCAAATTTTTCATCTTCACATACTTAGCTAGCAACTACAGTTAGCTATAGTGGTTTGCGAAAGTATTCACCCCCCTTGCCAGTTTTCCTATTTTGTTTCCTTAAAATAGATTTTTTTTTGGGGGGGGGTTCGTATCATTGGATTTACACAACATGCCTACCACTTTGAAGATACAAAATATGTTTCATTGTGAATCAAACAAGAAAGAAGACAAAATAACAGAGAACTTGTGTGCATAACTATTCACCCCCCCCACCCCAAAAGTTAATACTTTGTAGAGCCACCTTTTGCAGCAATTACAGCTGCAAGTCTCTTGGGGTATGTCTCTATAAGCTTGGCACATCTAACCACTGGGATTTTTGCCCATTGTTCAAGGCAAAACTGCTCCAGCTCCTTCAAGTCAGATCGATTCTCCTTATATACGGCAATCTTTAAGTCATACCACAGATTGAGGTCTGGGCTTTGACTTGGCCACTCCAAGACACTTAAATGTTTCTCCTTAAATCATTCAAATCTTGCATTAGCAGTATGCTTAAGGTCATTGTCCTGCTGGAAGGTGAACCTCTGAAACAGGTTTCCCCTGAAGAATTTCCCTGTATTTATAGTGGCAATGGGACTAATGGGACAAAGCCTTTGCTTTGCCCAGTGGATATTGACAAAACCAAGATACACTCTCCTTTAAATGTAGTAAAACTCACCACGGGGTAAAAAAAACATGGGGAAAAAGCGGATCCAAATTCCAAATCAGCAGGTCAGTCCCAGGACAGCACAAACAAGAAAAAAACAATAAACTGCGTCTTATCCCACGGATAGACCTTTGTGAATCAGTTCTTTGATATAAGTGAACACATCTCACAGTGTGTCGAAGAGATGGCTTCAGCCATTGTACTGAACTTTCATCTGCGCAGGGTGATTGAGGTAGCCAGTGATGTTCTTCTCCTTCAGTGCTTTAGCGGCTGGTCTGAACTGCTTGCCACATCTAGCAAGATCCGCGCTCATATCCGGGAAAAGGCTGACCCTCTTGCCACCGATGGTGATGTTCCCTTTGGCTCTTCTCCCTGACCCGGAAACAGAGGAACCTGATCAGGATGGCCCATAGGGGCTCATCTGGCATGGTTTTCAGTGTATATGTCATGTTTTGTCATTTATTATCTTGTCTTGTCCCTGTGCTTCCCATTCTATTCGTTTCCCTCTGCTGGTCTTATTAGGTTCTTTCCCTCTTTCTATCCCTCTCTCTCCCCCTCCCTCTCTCACTCTCTCGCTCTCTCTTCTCTCTATCGTTCCGTTCCTGCTCCCAGCTGTTCCTATTCCCCTAATCAATCATTTAGTCTTCCCACACCTGTTCCCGATCCTTTCCCCTGATTAGAGTCCCTATTTCTTCCTTTGTGTTCCGTTCCTGTCCTGTCGGTTCCTTGTCTAGAATTCACCGTGCTGTGTTTGTGTATCGCCCTGTCGTGTCGTGTTTTCCTCAGATGCTGCGTGGTGAGCAGGTGTCTGAGTCTGTCTGGTTCAAGTGCCTTCCCGAGGCAACCTGCTGTTCACCTGCTGTTCAAGATCGAGTCTCCAGTTTGTCCTCGTCATTTCGAGTGAAAGTTGTTTTTTTGTTTGTATTTACTTTACTGGATTAAAGACTCTGTTTTCGCCAAGTCGCTTTTGGGTCCTCTTTCACCGGCATGACAGAAGGAACCGACCAAGGAATGGACCCAGCGACTTCAGACGCTCGTTACACTGCCGTCAAGATCCAAGGAGCCATGCTCGGCAGACACGAGCAGGAATTGTCTGCTGCTCGCCATGCCGTGGAGAACCTGGCCGCTCAGGTTTCCGACCTCTCTGGATAGTTCCAGAACTTTAAAGAGGAGATGATTCGGGTTTTTGACCGTTCAGTTTTTGGTAGGGAGGCTTCTAGGGCCCTGGCTTCCTTATGCCAAGGTGAACGGTCCATAACGGATTATTCTATTGAGTTTCGCACTCTTGCTGCCTCTAGTGAGTGGAACGAGCCGGCGCTGCTCGCTCGTTTTCTGGAGGGACTCCACGCAGTGGTTAAGGATGAGATTCTCTCCCGGGAGGTTCCTTCAGATGTGGACTCTTTGATTGCTCTCGCCATCCGCATAGAACGACGGGTAGATCTTCGTCACCGGGCTCGTGGAAGAGAGCTCGCATCAACGGTGTTTCCCTGCTCCGCATCGCAACCATCTCCCTCCTCTGGCTCAGGGTCTGAGCCCATGCAGCTGGGAGGGATTCGCATCTCGACTAAGGAGAGGGAACGGAGGATCACCAACCGCCTGTGCCTCTATTGCGGAGTTGCTGGACATTTTGTTTATTCATGTCCAGTAAAAGCCAGAGCTCATCTGTAAGCGGAGGGCTACAGGTGAGCGCAACTACTCAAGTCTCTCCATCAAGATCCTGTACTACTTTGTCGGTCCATCTACGCTGGACCGGTTCGGGTGCTACATGTAGTGCCTTGATAGACTCTGGGGCTGAGGGTTGTTTCATGGACGAAGCATGGGTTCGGAAACATGACATTCCTTTCAGAGAGTTAGAGAAGCCTACGCCCATGTTCGCCTTAGATGGTAGTCATCTTCCCAGTATCAGATTTGAGACACTACCTTTAACCCTCACAGTATCTGGTAACCACAGTGAGACTATTTCTTTTTTGATTTTTCGTTCACCGTTTACACCTGTTGTTTTGGGTCATCCCTGGCTAGTATGTCATAATCCTTCTATTAATTGGTCTAGTAATTCTATCCTATCCTGGAACGTTTCTTGTCATGTGAAGTGTTTAATGTCTGCCATCCCTCCCGTTTCTTCTGTCCCTACTTCTCAGGAGGAACCTGGCGATTTGACAGGAGTGCCGGAGGAATATCATGATCTGCGCACGGTCTTCAGTCGGTCCCGAGCCAACTCCCTTCCTCCTCACCGGTCGTATGATTGTAGTATTGATCTCCTTCCGGGGACCACTCCTCCTCGGGGTAGACTATACTCTCTGTCGGCTCCCGAACGTAAGGCTCTCGAGGATTATTTGTCTGTGTCTCTTGACGCCGGTACCATAGTGCCTTCTTCCTCTCCGGCCGGGGCGGGGTTCTTTTTGTTAAGAAGAAGGACGGTACTCTGCGCCCCTGCGTGGATTATCGAGGGCTGAATGACATAACGGTTAAGAATCGTTATCCGCTTCCCCTTATGTCATCAGCCTTCGAGATTCTGCAGGGAGCCAGGTGCTTTACTAAGTTGGACCTTCGTAACGCTTACCATCTCGTGCGCATCAGAGAGGGGGACGAGTGGAAAACGGCGTTTAACACTCCGTTAGGGCATTTTGAGTACCGGGTTCTGCCGTTTGGTCTCGCCAATGCGCCAGCTGTTTTTCAGGCATTAGTTAATGATGTTCTGAGAGACATGCTGAACATCTTTGTTTTTGTCTATCTTGACGATATCCTGATTTTTTCTCCGTCACTCGAGATTCATGTTCAGCACGTTCGACGTGTTCTACAGCGCCTTTTAGAGAATTGTCTCTACGTAAAGTCTGAGAAGTGCTCTTTTCATGTCTCCTCCGTTACTTTTCTCGGTTCCGTTATTTCCGCTGAAGGCATTCAGATGGATTCCGCTAAGGTCCAAGCTGTCAGTGATTGGCCCGTTCCAAGGTCACGTGTCGAGTTGCAGCGCTTTTTAGGTTTCGCTAATTTCTATCGCCGTTTCATTCGTAATTTCGGTCAAGTTGCTGCCCCTCTCACAGCTCTTACTTCTGTCAAGACGTGTTTTAAGTGGTCCGGTTCCGCCCAGGGAGCTTTTGATCTTCTAAAAGAACGTTTTACGTCCGCTCCTATCCTCGTTACTCCTGACGTCACTAGACAATTCATTGTCGAGGTTGACGCTTCAGAGGTAGGCGTGGGAGCCATTCTATCCCAGCGCTTCCAGTCTGACGATAAGGTTCATCCTTGCGCTTATTTTTCTCATCGCCTGTCGCCATCTGAGCGCAACTATGATGTGGGTAACCGTGAACTGCTCGCCATCCGCTTAGCCCTAGGCGAATGGCGACAGTGGTTGGAGGGGGCGACCGTTCCTTTTGTCGTTTGGACAGACCATAAGAACCTTGAGTACATCCGTTCTGCCAAACGACTTAATGCCCGTCAAGCTCGTTGGGCGTTGTTTTTCGCTCGTTTCGAGTTTGTGATTTCTTACCGTCCGGGTAGCAAGAACACCAAGCCTGATGCCTTATCCCGTCTGTTTAGTTCTTCTGTGGCTTCTACTGATCCCGAGGGGATTCTTCCTTATGGGCGTGTTGTCGGGTTAACAGTCTGGGGAATTGAAAGACAGGTTAAGCAAGCACTCACGCACACTGCGTCGCCGCGCGCTTGTCCTAGTAACCTCCTTTTCGTTCCTGTTTCCACTCGTCTGGCTGTTCTTCAGTGGGCTCACTCTGCCAAGTTAGCTGGTCATCCCGGTGTTCGAGGCACTCTTGCGTCTATTCGCCAGCGCTTTTGGTGGCCGACTCAGGAGCGTGACACGCGCCGTTTCGTGGCTGCTTGTTCGGACTGCGCGCAGACTAAGTCGGGTAACTCTCCTCCTGCCGGTCGTCTCAGACCGCTCCCCATTCCTTCTCGACCATGGTCTCACATCGCCCTAGACTTCATTACCGGTCTGCCTTTGTCTGCGGGGAAGACTGTGATTCTTACGGTTGTCGATAGGTTCTCTAAGGCGGCACATTTCATTCCCCTCGCTAAACTTCCTTCCGCTAAGGAGACGGCACAAATCATTATCGAGAATGTATTCAGAATTCATGGCCTCCCGTTAGACGCCGTTTCAGACAGAGGCCCGCAATTCACGTCACAGTTTTGGAGGGAGTTCTGTCGTTTGATTGGTGCGTCCGTCAGTCTCTCTTCCGGGTTTCATCCCCAGTCTAACGGTCAAGCAGAGAGGGCCAATCAGACGATTGGTCGCATACTACGCAGCCTTTCTTTCAGAAACCCTGCGTCTTGGGCAGAACAGCTCCCCTGGGCAGAATACGCTCACAATTCGCTTCCTTCGTCTGCTACCGGGTTATCTCCGTTTCAGAGTAGTCTGGGTTACCAGCCTCCCTGTTCTCATCCCAGCTTGCCGAGTCCAGCGTTCCCTCCGCTCAAGCGTTTGTCCAACGTTGTGAGCGCACCTGGAGGAGGGTGAGGTCTGCACTTTGCCGTTACAGGGCACAGACTGTGAGAGCCGCCAATAAACGCAGGATTAAGAGTCCAAGGTATTGTTGCGGCCAGAGAGTGTGGCTTTCCACTCGCAACCTTCCTCTTACGACAGCTTCTCGTAAGTTGACTCCGCGGTTCATTGGTCCGTTCCGTGTCTCCCAGGTCGTCAATCCTGTCGCTGTGCGACTGCTTCTTCCGCGACATCTTCGTCGCGTCCATCCTGTCTTCCATGTCTCCTGTGTCAAGCCCTTTCTTCGCACCCCCGTTCGTCTTCCCTCCCCCCCCTCCCGTCCTTGTCGAGAGCGCACCTATTTACAAGGTACATAAGATCATGGACATGCGTTCTCGGGGACGGGGTCACCAATACTTAGTGGATTGGGAGGGTTACGGTCCTGAGGAGAGGAGTTGGGTTCCGTCTCGGGACGTGCTGGACCGTTCACTCATTGATGATTTCCTCCGTTGCCGCCAGGATTCCTCCTCGAGTGCGCCAGGAGGCGCTCGGTGAGTGGGGGGTACTGTCATGTTTTGTCATTTATTATCTTGTCTTGTCCCTGTGCTTCCCATTCTATTCGTTTCCCTCTGCTGGTCTTATTAGGTTCTTTCCCTCTTTCTATCCCTCTCTCCCCCTCCCTCTCTCACTCTCTCGCTCTCTCTTCTCTCTATCGTTCCGTTCCTGCTCCCAGCTGTTCCTATTCCCCTAATCAATCATTTAGTCTTCCCACACCTGTTCCCGATCCTTTCCCCTGATTAGAGTCCCTATTTCTTCCTTTGTGTTCCGTTCCTGTCCTGTCGGTTCCTTGTCTAGAATTCACCGTGCTGTGTTTGTGTATCGCCCTGTCGTGTCGTGTTTTCCTCAGATGCTGCGTGGTGAGCAGGTGTCTGAGTCTGTCTGGTTCAAGTGCCTTCCCGAGGCAACCTGCTGTTCACCTGCTGTTCAAGATCGAGTCTCCAGTTTGTCCTCGTCATTTCGAGTGAAAGTTGTTTTTTTGTTTGTATTTACTTTACTGGATTAAAGACTCTGTTTTCGCCAAGTCGCTTTTGGGTCCTCTTTCACCGGCATGACAGTATAGGTTCTGTGGGCGCGTTCATTTTCCAGCTGCTTGGTAAAGTTGGTTAAATCAAATTAAATCAAATTTTATTGGTCACATACACGTGATAAGCAGATGTTATTGCGTGTGTAGCGAAATGATTGTGCTTCTAGCTCCGACAGTGCAGTAATATCTAACAAGTAGGTACACTTCAACTATGACAGACAAAATGAGGAGAAAAAATCCAGAAAATCACATTGTAGGATTTTTTATGAATTCATTTGCAAATTATGGTGGAAAATAAGTATTTGGTCAATAACAACATTTTATCTCAATACTTTGTTATATACCTTTTGTTGTCAATGACAGAGGTCAAACGTTTTCTGTAAGTCTTCACAAGGTTTTCACACACTGTTGCTGGTATTTTGGCCCATTCCTCCATGCAGATCTCCTCTAGAGCAGTGATGTTTTGGGGCTGTTGCTGGGAAACATGAACTTTCAACTCCCTCCAAAGATTTTCTATGGGGTTGAGATCTGGAGACTGACTAGGCCACTCCAGGACCCGGGCGGTGTGTTTGGGATCATTGTCATGCTGAAAGACCCAGCCACGTTTCATCTTCAATGCCCTTGCTGATGGAAGGAGGTTTCCACTCAAAATCTCACGATACATGGCCCCCATTCATTCTTTCCTTTACACGGATCAGTCTTCCTGGTCCCTTTGCAGAAAAACAGCCCCAAAGCATGATGTTTCCATCCCTATTGTAACGGTTTTGACTTGAGGTTATTATTTATAGGGGTGTCAGGTAGGTTGTGCCTACCAGAGAAAACATTGGTTTCTCCTTTTGGTTTGGGAGGGTACGAGTCCCATCTGGTCCGTCAAGTCTACACCAATACAAAGGACTTATGTAAATGTCAGGTTGGAAATAAACTTTTCATAAACCATTAAAACATTGAAAAGAACTTCAAAAACAACGATATTCTTTTGCGTGGGTTGTATTAACAACATCAATGATTACACACACATATAATAATATAACACAATGAGTTCTGGTTCCTCCAGAAATGTCCTGTACTTCGGGCCTAAAAAGAGTCCTGACCGGTAGAGTTCAGGGAACTCAAGTGACTTCTGTCACACAATTTTTGTCCGTTCATTCAGTGTAGCGTAAACCCAGTATTAATCATACAATCAATAACGCAATTTTACCACAGAACTTTAAGCGTATCAACTCTTACTAAGTCCTCAACTACAACTAACTACATAAATCACAGTATACATCACATCAAAAGAAATTAAATACCGTATACAAAAAGGTTGTAGTCAGTCGGTCAGTCAGACAATCCAATCCGCCAACAGACGCAAAGAGTGGATCCGATCCTGGGTAAACTCTATTAGGCTACTAAACACACGGAAAAGAGAAGCTTCGGAACTGAGGGTTGAACACATCCTCATTCACGTCTCCATCACAACCCCACTTTTGCGCAGCTAATGCTGGCTATTTAATTGGGAATTAAAGGGAAAGCGCGTTATTGGAAGGAGCTGCACTGAGACGGTTCAGAAAAATTCAGGGCCGTCACACCATGCTTCACAGTGGGTATGGTGTTCTTTGGATGCAACTCAGCATTCTTTGTCCTCCAAACACGACGAGTTGAGTTTTTACCAAAAAGTAATATTTTGGTTTCATCTGACCATATGACATTCTCCCAATCTTCTTCTGGATCATCCAAATGCTCTCTAGCAAACTTCAGACGGGCCTGGACATGTACTGGCTTAAGCAGGGGGACACGTCTGCAGGATTTGAGTCCCTGGCGGCGTAGTGAGTTACTGATGGTAGGCTTTGTTACTTTGGTCCCAGCTCTCTGCAGGTCATTCACTAGGTCCCCCCGTGTGGTTCTGGGATTTTTGCTCACCGTTCTTGTGATCATTTTGACCCCACGGGTGAGATCTTGCGTGGAGCCCCAGATCGAGGGAGATTATTAGTGGTCTTGTATGTCTTCCATTTCCTAATAATTGCTCCCACAGTTGATTTCTTCAAACCAAGCTGCTTACCTATTGCAGATTCAGTCTTCCCAGCCTGGTGCAGGTCGACAATTTTGTTTCTGGTGTCCTTTGACAGCTCTTTGGTCTTGGCCATAGTGGAGTTTGGAGTGTGACTGTTTGAGGTTGTGGACAGGTGTCTTTTATACTGATAACAAGTTCAAACAGGTGCCATTAATACAGGTAACGAGTGGAGGACAGAGGAGCCTCTTAAAGAAGAAGTGACAGGTCTGTGAGAGCCAGGAATCTTGCTTGTTTGTAGGTGACCAAATACTTATTTTCCACCAATAAATTCATAAAAAATCCTACAATGTGATTTTCTGGATTTTTTCTCTCATTTTGTCTGTAATAGTTGAAGTGTACCAATGATGACAATTACAGGCCCTCTCATCTTTTTAAGGGGGAGAACTTGCACAATTGGTGGCTGACTAAATACTTTTTGCCCCACTGTACATGAATGAATAATGCAAGATATGCTAACATTATTAAGTGACTATGCTTAGGACATCCGGGATCCATTGAGTGAAGAAATGGACTAGGTCACGGCCCTTGCAGTCCTCTTTCAATCCCACCACACGGATATTGCTACGCCTGCTCCGGTTCTCCATCTGGTCTACCTTGTTTATGAGAGAGGCGTTGTCCTTCTGCAGCTGGTTCATAACCTGGTCATGTCGAGTGACGGTATCTTCAACGGTGCTAATGCGTAACTCAGCCTCAGTCGTTCTCAAAAGGAGATCGTTCAGGGAGTATTTCAGGTCGTCAATGGAAGAACAGAGTTCAGATGATTTCTTGCCAATTTCCAGTGAAAGACCTTTGTTACTATCTTGAATATCCGGGAGGAGAGTTTTTTTAATTTTACTTTAAAAAAATGTATTTCACCTTTATTTACCCAGGTAGGCCAGTTGAGAACAAGTTCTCATTTACAACTGCGACCTGGCCAAGATAAAGCAAAGCAGTGTGACACAAACAACAACACAGAGTTACACATGGAATAAACAAACGTACAATCAATAACACAATAGAAAAAAATCTATATACAGTGTGTGCAAATGAGGTAAGATTAGGGAGGTAAGGCAATAAATAGGCCGTAGTGGCGAAGTAATTACAATTTAGCAATTAAACACTAGGGTGATAGATGTGCAGAAGATGAATGTGCAAGTAGAGATACTGGGGTGCAAAGGAGCAAAATTTAAAATAACAATATGGGGATGAGGTAGTTGGATGGGCTGTTTACAGATGGGCAATGTACAGGTGCAATGATCTGTGAGCTGCTCTGACAGCTGATGCTTATAGTGATGCTTACAGTGATTTTTGCAATTCGTTCCAGTCATTGGCAGCAGCAATAATTTAAAGGAACTGGAAGGAAAGGCGGCCAAAGGAGGAATTGGCTTTGGGGGTGACCAGTGAAATATACCTGTGCATGCTACGGGTGGGTGCTGCTATGGTGACCAGTGAGCTGAGATAAGGCAGGACTTCAGCTAGCAAAGACTTGTAGATGACCTGGAGCCAGTGGTTTTGGTGAGCAATATGAAGCGAGGGCCAGCCAACGAGAGCATACAGGTCGTAGTGGTGGGTAGTATATAGGGCTTTGGTGACAAAACGGATGGCACTGTGATAGACTGCAAGATGGCGTAGCAGTGCAGACGTGGTTTGTCGTTCTCCCGTGTACATTTGGTATTTTTCGTCTTTTTTTGTATATATTTCCATTTATTTTCAAATGACATATACCTTCCGGTAACCTGCCTCACCCAATTTGATACGGAGCTGCTATTTTTAGACCTTTTAGCCAGAACCTCCATCAGCAGCTAGCCATCAGAAGCTAACCAGCTAATTAGCTACTAGCTATTTCATCATTGTCAGCCACTGCTAGTGGCCTTTACCTTCGGCACAGACACCAGACGCTTCATTCAACTTGCTAGCCTGCCAGTATCGGACTGTTTTCTCCACTACAATGCCAGATTCCTGCCGTAAGCCCTGGACCATTACTCCTGATCATCACAGCTAGCTAGCTGCCACCGAGTGGCCCAGCACGGAAGCTAGCTATGAGCCAAGGCCATCTCCCGGACCGCTCAGTGATCACTCAACTACACAGCTGATGCCGCCAGGACTCTTCCCGGACTCTTCCCGGACTCTTTCCCAACACGGCTAGAATTCCACTACTCCACCGGATCCTTGCTGTAAACTCTGGACCTTCGCACCGGGTCATCACTGTTAGCTAGCTGCTACTGTTACGCCCCTGAAAACAGGGGAGAAATAATCACAAGAGTGATACGGTTTTGTATTCTCAATTCAACTTTTAGTTCAATCATTTTACAAAAGTAACACATTACAAAACAACAGAAAAACCATTATACAAATAACACAGCAAAATATCTTTAACAACGCACATGTTCATTCACAATCGATATAAAATGGCAGCTACTCTCAGAAAGATGCTATTCTTCGCTACAACCGAACAGGGCTAATATTACTCTCTGCAAACTTAGCTCTAACTTCCTCAAGATGTTACTAAGACACACCTTAAACATTCTTAACATGTTAGCGAGTTATTACATTTAAATTACTCTTTTTTTATCATCAATAACGTACCTGAAAACAGGGGAGAAATAATCATGAGAGTGATACGGTATTGTTTTCTCAATTCAACTTTTAGTTCAATGAGAAAAGACCACGATTAACCCAGGAATATGGGCGGAGACCAGAGCAATTGATCTCCGGCTCATAGATTAAGAGCATTTCGTAGATCACAGATTAACACTTTTAGGCACCACAAAATAAAGTAATCAATATAATGTTTACACATTACTCTCACAATTCGTACCCTTTGTACGCTTGACGGATTTTAACTTTAACACAATTATATGAATATTATCAATCTCTATCAACTATTACTGAATGCATATTTTTAACCTTAGATGTTTTAAGATCCTCACATACTATGAACTTACTAATACTTTTTAATGTATAACAGGCTATGAATATTTCCTTTAACCTGTCACACTACCGAGTGGCTATAGTGGCTAACTCCCCTGCCCCGAAGCTAGCACCAGTTAGCCGCGAGCCAGATGCATCTCCCGGTGTTAAAGGAATATAACAATTCCTATATGTGTTCATTAACCAATTCAATTGAAATCACTCTGTCTGTTTCTAAGAATTTGTAAGATCCTTATTTGCATAAAATAGACAGAGACCAGTCTACCAAAATTAGACAATAGCATTTATTCTCAAGAGCGCTGGTCCTAATACAATGTACATTGGTTTATATACCTCACATTTAGTCATTAATGTCTCTCTTCTTCTCGGATACAATGGCAATATAGTTCACAAGCCTTCCCACATTGTCTGCCACCTGTTAAACAATCTACTACAAGCCCAAGGTATCCCCCTCCCTGGGTAGAGACAGGATGTCCTGTAAGGAACACAGTATTCCAGTCGGTGTGACGATAGCTCCATTAGTTTCTAACAAGCAACAGAAAGTCCTTGTTCTAATTTTTGACTAAAACTACACACATTATATTCAGTATTATGATTATAATAAGATTCATACATTCATACAGTAACATAGTAGTATTCTGTTTAGTTCTAAGTTAAATGTATACATAATTTAGTCATTATTCATAAAAATCCCATAACACCCGGGTAGCAAACAAAATTACTACAACCACAATACCTCTTTTGCCAACTGGCCTGGACCCTTTGTCAACACGAAGCCCCGCCGTTCCACCACGACTAGTCTGCCGACATAACTCCATCCGCTGTGCCCCCAAACAGCCTTTGCCGGACGTCGGAGCAGGCGCATCTACTAGCTCCGGCCTGCTAACTTTAAACGCTGTGTCTCCCGCTTGCTAGGTAGTAACGACTACCCAGCGGCTTCCCTGTTTCATCTATTGCTGTTCACTGGACCCTATGATCAATTGTCTACATAGCTGATGCCTGCTGGACTGTTCATTAATCACGGTACTCCATTCTGTTTTTTTGTTTGTTTATCTGTCGGCCCCAGCTTCAAACTCAGCCCCTATGAGTAGTTAACTGACCCTCTCTGCCCATTCATCGCTATTTTACTTGTTGTTGTCTTAGCTGAGTAGCTGTTGTTGTCTTAGCTAGCTCTCCCAATCAACACCTGTGATTGCTTTATGCCCAGCTTTATGTCTCTCTCAAATGTCAATATGCCTTGTATATTGTTGTTTAGGATAGTTATCATTGTTTTAGTTTACTGCGGAGCCTCTAGTCCCACACAACATGCCTCAGATAACTCCTTTGTCCCACCTCCCACACATGTGGTGATCTTACCCAGCACAACTAGTATATCCAGAGATGCAACCTCTCTTATCATCACAAAATTCCTGGGTTTACCTCCACTGTACCCGCATGCCACCATATTTCTGTCTGTACACTATGCCCCGAATCTATTCTACCACACCCAGAAATTGGCTCCTTTTATTCTCTGTCGCCAACGCACTAGACGACCAGTTTTGATAGCCTAAAGCCGTACCCTTATCCTACTCCTCCTCTGTTCCTCGGGTGATGTGGAGGTTAAATCAGGCCCTGCGTGTCCCCAGGCACTCTCATTTGTTGACTTCTGTAACCGAAAAAGCTTTGGTTTCATGCATGTCAACATCAGAAGTCTCCTCCCTAAGTTTGTTTTACTCACTGCTTTAGCACACTTAGCCAACCCTGATGTCCATGCCATGTCTGAATCCTGGCTTAGGAAGGCCACCAAATATTCTGAGATTTCCATCCCCAACTATAACATTTTCCATCAAGATAGAACTGCCAAAGGGGGAGGAGTTGCAATCTACTGCAAAGATAGCTTGAAAGGTTCTGTCATACTTTCCAGGTCTATGCCCAAACAGTTTGAGCTTCTAATTTTAAAAATTAATCTCTCCAGAAATAAGTCTCTCACTGTTGCCGCCTGTTATAGACCCCCCTCAGCTCCCAGCTGTACCCTGGACGCCATATGTGAATTGATTACCCCTCATCTATCTTCAGAGTTCGTTCTGTTAGGTGACCTAAACTGGGTTATGCGTAACGCCCCAGCAGTCCTACAATCTAAGCTAGATGCCCTCAATCTCACACAAATGATCATGGAACCCACCAGGTACAACCTTAAATCCGTCAACTTTGGCACCCTCATAGATATCATCATGACCAACTTGCCCTCCAAATACACCTCTGCTGTTATGGGTCCGCGGTCAAACGACCAACCCTCATCACTGTCAAACGCTCCCTAAAACACTTCTGTGAGCAGTCCTTTCTAATTGACCTGGCCCGGGAATCCTGGAAGGATATTGACCTCATCCCATCAGTCGAGGATGCCTGGTCATTTTTAAAAGTAATTTCCTCACCATCTAAAATAAGCATGCCCCTTTCAAAAAATGTAGAACTAAGAACAGATATAGCCCTTGGCTCACTCCAAACCTGACTGCCCTCGACCAGCATAAAAACATCCTGCGGTGGACTGCAATAACATCGAATTGTCCCCGCGATATGCAAGCGGATGAGCCTTCAGGGGATGTCGCGATGGAGGGGCCTGTTGAAACCCCCTCTGGCGGATTACATCGGTAGACCAGTCGTGATGGATCGGCGGGCTCGGCGTCTGCAGTAAAAGGGGTCCAGGCTAATTGGCAAAGTAGGTATTGTAGCCCAAGGAGTGGCTGATGGACCTCTTCAGCTAAGATGGGCCTCTTCAGCTAAGATGGGCCTAGCACGAGGCTAGTTCCAGGCTAACTGGTGCTTGCTTCTGGACAGAGACGTTAGCCAGGAGTAGCCACTCGGATAGCAGCTAGCTAGCTGCGATGATCCAGGTGAAAAGTTACAGAGCTTGCGGTAGGAATCCAGAGATGTGGAGATTTGGTGGAGAAAAAGCAGTCTGGCATGCTCTGGGTTGAATCGCGCTGTGCAGACTGGCAGGAGTTGACCGGGCTAAGATTAGCTGATGACCGCTGGCAGTTGCTAACTGACTACTAGCTAGTAGCTAGTTAGCAGGCTAGCTTCTGTTGGGGGTTCCGATTCTAAAGTATAGAAAATAGCAGATCCGTACCAAATTGGGTGGGGCGGGTTGCAGAAGAGTATGTTGAAATTGAATTAAAAAATATAAAAAGTATATACAAAATATATACGAAGGAAAAAATATATATACACGGGACACGAAAAGACAAGACATCTGAACTGCTGAGAGCAACAGTCTCGAATTGTCATCAGAGTTATGAGGGCTAATGCTAATCTTGCCTGCTGTGGTGCTATCATTATCTTGGGATTCAACAATGTTTTGGTAATCCTTCTTGCCTCTCGGCCGAAGGTCCATGGCTCTTTGGGAAGGTATGTAAAATTTCAAGAACTTTGAACGTTTCTTCCAGTGTAGTTGCAAAAACCGCTATGATGAAACTGTCTCTCACGAGGACCGCCACGGGAAAGGAAGACCCAGAGTTACCCATGCTGCAGAGGATAAGTTCATTAGAGTTAAATGCACCTCAGATTGCATACCAAATAAATGCTTCACAGAGTTCAAGTAACAGACACATCTAAACATCAAGGAGACTGTTCAGAGGACACTGCATGAATCAGGCCTTCATGGTCAAATTGCTGCAAAGAAACCATTTCTAAAGGACACCAATAAGAAGAAGGGACATGCTTGGGCCAAGAAACATGAACAATTAAAATTAGACCAGTGGAAATCTGTCTTTTAGGTTGATGAGTCCAAATTTGAGATTTTGGTTCCAACCGCTGTGTCTTTGTGAACAGATGATCTCTGCATGTGTGGTTCCGACCGTGAAGCATGGAAGAGGTGTGAAGAGGTGTGATGGAAGAGGTGTGATGGTGTGTGGGTGTTTTGTTGGTGACACTGTAGGTGATTTATTTACAATTTAAGGCACACTTAACCAGCATGGCTACCACAGCATTCTGTAGAAATATGCACGATATTTTGATTTGTATTTTGGTTACTACGTGATTCTATATGTGTTATTTCATACTTTTGATGTCTTCACTATTATTCTACAATGTAGAAAGTAGTACAAACAAAGAAAAATCATTGAATGATTAGGTTTGTCCAAACGTTTGACTGGCACTGTGTGTGTATTTATATACAGTGCCTTGCGAAAGTATTCGGCCCCCTTGAACTTTGCGACCTTTTGCCACATTTCAGGCTTCAAACATAAAGATATAAAACTGTATTTTTTTGTGAAGAATCAACAACAAGTGGGACACAATCATGAAGTGGAACGACATTTATTGGATATTTCAAACTGCCTGGTGTGTTCCTTGTTCTTCATGATGCTCTCTGTGCTTTTAATGGACCTCTGAGACTATCACAGTGCAGGCGCATTTATACGGAGACTTGATTACACACAGGTGGATTGTATTTATCATCATTAGTCATTTAGGTCAACATTGGATCATTCAGAGATCCTCACTGAACTTCTGGAGAGTTTGCTGCACTGAAAGTAAAGGGGCTGAATAATTTTGCACGCCCAATTTTTTTCCGTTTTTGATTTGTTAAAAGAGTTTGAAATATCCAATAAATGTCGTTCCACTTCATGATTGTGTCCCACTTGTTGTTGATTCTTCACAAAAAAATACAGTTTTATATCTTTATGTTTGAAGCCTGAAATGTGGCAAAAGGTTGCAAAGTTCAAGGGGGCCGAATACTTTCGCAAGGCACTGTATATATTTGTTTAATAATAATCTTAATATGTCACAAATTTGAGTATTCTGTTTGATGATTTGGTGTGTCTAAAAGTGTCAATGGTGTTACTATATTTAAATGAAGGGAAATTAAATTGTGAGCCAAAATTATAAATCATATGTCATTAGAAATGAAGGACCTTATATTTAAGCATCTGGGGCTTTCATTTAAAAAGAAATCCTTAGTTTAGCTATAATGTGTCATTGATGTTACTAATCAAAAAGTTATTAAGCTGCCTTATTAGTTGATTTAAAATTAGAAGATTTACCCAAAGACATTGAAATCAAGAAAAATTTAGATTTTTTTCTCTCCCCAAAAGCCACCTGGGTGGGGATTCCTATGAGTTGGGAGTGATCAGCCAATGATCAGCGCATTGGCTTCTTCTTCAAATTGGGTTGCCTGATTTGTAAATGGGTTTAAGCTGTATCACTGCCATTTAGTGGCCAAAATACTTGAATGACACAATATTTGGTTCAGGACACCAGCACTGTAGGTGGCGTTAAATTACCATTATAAGCTTTATTTATTTTTTAACACAAAAGAAGGAAATTGACTACTTCAAAATGGAGATCGCCTCAATGTTGCTGCCTATGCTGTCTTAGATGCCATAGTAGGACAGATACAGTATATTACAAAAGCATCCATCCATACAAGGCCTAATACAACATTTTGTGTGTGTGTGTGTGTGTGTGTGTGTGTGTGTGTGTGTGTGTGTGTGTGTGTGTGTGTGTGTGTGTGTGTGTGTGTGTGTGTGTGTGTGTGTGTGTGTGTGTGTGTGTGTGTGTGTGTGTGTGTGTGTGTGTGTGTGTGTGTGTGTGTGTGTGTGTGTGTGTCTTAGATGCCATAGTAGGACAGATACAGTATATTACAAAAGCATCCATCCATACAAGGCCTAATACAACATTTTGTGTGTGTGTGTGTGTGTGTGTGTGTGTGTGTGTGTGTGTGTGTGTGTGTGTGTGTGTGTGTGTGTGTGTGTGTGTGTGTGTGTGTGTGTGTGTGTGTGTGTGTGTGTGTGTGTGTGTGTGTGTGTGTGTGTGTGTGTGTGTGTGTGTGGATAAAAATAAAAAGGCATATTTCCTCTCGACCATGAACAATAAAGTAAACTTTATATTTGTTGCGTCAGCCGTCGTGCATCATAAAACACTGTTGCACACTCAATAAAGAAGGTTAGCAATCACAGCACAAGTGATTTTGGCCTTGTTCTCTGTACTTGCTTTTAACACACACAAGCACAAACACACACACGCACACACACACACTGGGGGGAGATGTTTGTGGGTTAATAACTAATTCTCTGATCAAGGTAGAGGAAACAGGTTGTTATTAAGACCAGCGCCCAAACATTCCTCCAGAAATTGGGTTTGTGAGCCGTGGGGTACACAAACCCAGCGTTACGAGATGCATTTAAGCTAAGTAGGAAGAAGAAATAGAACAGAAGCTTGAAAATAAATACTTTATCTCTGCCTATAAATACTTTATCTATGCCTATTTGAGCTTGACTGGCTTAATAACCTAATAGAAACTTCCCAAAATTGCAAACCCTGCCCATCTGGCACTCCAGGCAGACTCTAGCAAAAAAGGTATTGCAAGAAGTATTTGAAAATAGGTATTTGACCCAGGTCTGCTACAATGATACACAATGAGCTCTGAACAGCTTGTAGGATGTGAAAGCACACACACACACACACATACACACGCACCAGAGGGGATGGGCGGGGGGGAGTGGATCTCCAGAAATGGGATTCGGAAGGAGGTGGGTGCTCTCCTTGCGACCTCTGCGTCTCCGTTGTTAAGCAGCAGGTCCACGATCTCCTGGGTCCACGTGGTTCCTGAGAGACAGGAAAGGTAGAGGGGCCCATTGAAATATAATTACTAGAAGCCCCTCAGACCCCGGCAAGTTGACTGGAACACTCATGGGTACCGCCAACAGTCCACCTATCACAGATGATTGACTTGAATGAGAATGTCCATTCTAGTAATTCTATTTCTTTGGAATTTACATTACTTTAGGGGTATGCAGTGGACATTCCAAACCAGTGGCCAGTACAATTAATGTGTTCTCCCACTCCAAAATACCCACATGAAAAAAATATTATATGGTGTAAGTATTTACTATAGTGTTTTTGTTTTATTATCTTTGACATAGAAGTGGGGACTTTAACCTTCAGGAAATGTACTGGACAAATACTAAAAGAGCCCATTTTTCATAACCTGTAGGTAGGACTGGGGTCTGAATGAACAGTTCAGAACTTCTATATATATATATATATAAAATGTATTTGTCAAAAAATGTAACAACTACAGATTGCCCCTTTTTAAGTCTGTCAAAAGTGTGCGAGTTTGAGCATGTTTCCATTAGGCCTCTGGATTTATTTTGTATTTATTAGCACGAATTAGATTAAGCAATAAAAGCACTACTTTTTTTCTATAGGCTGGGATCTACACTATGCAGCTGTTGCAAGAGCGCATTCATTGTCTACTGTAAAAAAAGAAGAAGTTTAAACTTCTTGAATTCAACCATTATTGGGTTCAAATACACATTTAGATTTGTGAACAGCCATCCACAACAACCATATCAGTAAGGCACAAATAGCTACATGAGAGAGCTGCAGTGTGATTCACATCAATACGCTTTGTAGATATCAATAATAAGTGATATCCATATCACCGTAGACTACACCACTGCTGTCATTCTTACCTCCAAGCGTTTATTTAAATTGGATAATCTTTGGATGCCAAGAGCAGTCGCACCATTGGAAGACATACCTTGGACTGTAGCCTAAAAAAGCCTGCTACTGCGCTTTTCCCGTAATCGATCGATCACATTTGGTGTGTTTAGTGATCTCTGACGTGTTCAGACTCGCTCGGGTGGAAAGAACTTAAATTTGTGCCTTTTTTCAATGCTGCTTTGAATGTCATTGAGAAAACAGAGAAGTGTCAAATATGTATTTCTCGCACTTAAAAGTAATCATCTCGTTTTTCAAACGTACCTGTGATCTGATTACAATATTTTTGCTGGTAATGTAACGAATTACAGTTACCGTTTTTTGTAATCCCTTACGTGTGACGGATTCCTTACTCCCCATCCCTGGCTATCTGTAAATTTAAAAAACAAGAAAATCATGCTGTCTGGTTTGCTTAATATAAGGAATTTTAAATTATTTCTACTTTTACTTTTGATACTTAAGTACATTTTATCAATTGCATTTACTTTGATACTTAGGTATATTTGAAACCAATTACTTTTAGACTTTTACTCAAGTAGTATTTTACTGGGTGACTTTCACTTTAACTTTAGTCATTTTCTATGCACATATCTTTACTTTTACTGCCCTAGACCCTAACCCTAACCTGGATGTACTGTCAAAATCTCTAAAACAACGTTTGAGGCAGTTTATGGTAGAGAAATGAACATTAAATTATCTGGCAACAACTCTGTTGGACATTCCTGTAGTCAGCATCCCAATTGCACGCTCCCTCAACATGAGATATCTGTGGCCTTGTGTTGTACAATAAAACTGCACACCTCCAGCACAAGGTGCACCTGTGTAATGATCATGCTGTTTAATCATCTTTTTGATATGCCACACCTGTCAGGTGGAAGGATAATCTTGGCAAATGCTCACTAACAGGCATTGTAAACAAATGTGTGCTCAAAATGGGAACAACAATTTACATGTTGCGTTTTTGTATATTTGTTCAGTATAGAATCAATACCAAGGTGCATTGAAGCTGTTCTGGCTCGTGGTGACCCAACGAACTGTGAAGACACTTTATGTTGGTGTTTCCTTTATTTAGTCAGTTACCTGTATGTTTCTCACTTATGGTTGGCACAAATTGAGATATGGGGGAGGGAAATGGGCAGGGTATATGCAAATGACATACTGTGGTATTACTATGATAAAACAACTGTAGTTTTTCTGCGGACTGTAATGTTTTTGCGAACATTACTGTAGTACAGTGTTATTCTTTTACCTATTTTACGTAGTAAGTACGACACAAGATTAAGGGATACTACAGTGTGAAGTATAGTATTGTACAGTATACTACAGAATCATATAGTAAATACTGTAGTATTCTATAGAAAAGTATTTTTTCATGTGGGTAGTCTTCTGTTGAGATACTGTAACTCCACGATGACCCAGGTTAAGAAGATCAAGCTATGAACCACAATCCAAAATCAATGAAAAGGATAAGCACCTTATTGTTTTCAGGATTCGCTGTGCTTATCTGGTTCATTCATTTTGGTTTGAGGCATGTAGCTAGCACAGGAGGCACCTTCATTTGGGAGGACGGGCTCATAGTAATGGCTGGAATGGAATTATTGGAACAGTATCAAACACATGATCTACATGCGTTTTGACACCATTCCATTCACTCCATTCCAGCCATTATTATGTCCTCCCCT
The DNA here is from genome assembly GCF_021184085.1 of Oncorhynchus gorbuscha. Taxonomy (NCBI): domain Eukaryota; kingdom Metazoa; phylum Chordata; class Actinopteri; order Salmoniformes; family Salmonidae; genus Oncorhynchus; species Oncorhynchus gorbuscha. The sequence goes on along the minus strand of NC_060183.1, from coordinate 30,910,241 downwards.
CACCAGCCTCCTGTGAAGCTAGCTCAAGACAAACGATGCCGTGGTGTGTGGACTCATCTTGGCGTTCGACTACTTTCAAGGTCTCTAAGTATCTGACAAACTTTGATTTCATATTTGTCCCTTTGATCTAGCCTGGTTAAACCAGCCTGAACCCTGTGACGGCATTATTCTGTGAGCGCAGTTTTCAGTCTGGTTAAACCAGGCTACCTTTAATCATCTGTGAATGACAAAATCAATTATAAATAACCTCTTTCCAGTTACCTGCTTTCGGGTAGGTGGCAATGAGGAGATCAGAGGGATCGGGGCAGAAGGCCCAGATAGAGTCCCAGTTGTGGACAATGGGGCACATGAGAGGGACCCCTTGGATCTTGATCAGGGGAAAGCGGTGGAATGCGTCACCCGCTGCTGCGATGGCCTCGCTGTAGGACAGCTCTTCTTTCCCAGCCATGACTTCAAATTCCTCCACGAGGAAGCAGAACCACAAGCAGACCACAAGGAGACCAAGAGAAGACCACAGGGAGCCCAAGAACGTAAAAGTGTTTAAGTACGGTATTCTGCTTATCTTCTTGGAGTGGTTGGTCCTCTTTGTCAGTATGCACAGAAAGTTGACTTGCTTGTTCTTCTCTCTGTATCACTCTAGCTTTCTAACATCTTTCTCTCTCTCTCTCTATGCAAGATCTCTCACTTCTTTTGTTTATCCTAAATAACTTTCTCTGTATCTCTTGTCTGCTGAAGACTAGAAAAGCACAGAAGAGTATATGGCATCTGTCTCTACCTTAGCTGCTGTAGATTCCGGTGTCTGCTCTCAAACTAGTCTCTGTCTACTCTACCTCTCCTTGTTCTTATTCTCTCTCTCTCTCCCTCTCACCCCCCCTCTCTCTCTCTCTCTGTAATATTTGACTATATGATCTTACTCCCTTCTTACTATCCCTATCTCCTAGAATATTTGTCTAGGCCCAAAATGTTCTCTCCCTTCTCCTACTCTGTTTTTAACCTCCTCTCTCTGGCTGAGTGCTGTCCGCCTGCTCTGAGCTCTATCCCGGTGTAAGCCATTCCGACATCCTATACTAAAGTGCCCTTATGTAACTCCCCAGGCCAGACTGAATTCCACTTTCTTTTTTTCTTTTTTTACCAGTGAATATGGAGTTCGAGGGAGGGACAAGGGAGTGTCTAGAGCTATCAGTTCCAAACAGAGGAGCTAGCCTTCGGCTATTTACTTCCCAAGTAAAAACAGGTTGCTATAGTCTAATTAAGAAATAAACAAAAGACAGCACAAGAACATTTGATTGACATAGATTAGTTTAATTAGACAAGTATTCACTTTTTCTATTATGGCTGCTTTAAAATTCCATTGTTCTTTGTCTAATCTCCTGCTCACACACACATTTTACAGTTCCCTTGGATGGCCTCTTATGAAACGTTGAAGCCTGCTAGTTTGCAAATGTAACAGAATAACTTTACATCCGTCCCCTCGCCCATACCCGGGCGTGAACCAGGGACTCTCTGCACACATCGACAACAGTCACCCACGAAGCATCGTTACCCATCGCTCCACAAAAGCCGCGGCCCTTGCAGAGCAAGGGGAACTACTACTTCAAGGTCTCAGAGCAAGCGACGTAACCGATTGAAACGCTATTTAGCGCGCACCGCTAACTAAGCTAGCCGTTTCACATCCGTTACACTCACCCCCCTTTTGACCTTCCTCCTTTTTCCGCAGCAACCAGTAATCCGGGTCAACAGCATCAATGTAACAGTATAATTTTAAACCCGTCCCCTCGCCCATACCCGGGCGCGAACCAGGGACCTTCTGCACACATCGACAACAGTCACCCACGAAGCATCGTTACCCATCGCTCCACAAAAGCCGCGGCCCTTGCAGAGCAAGGGGAAACACTACTTCAAGGTCTCAGAGCAAGTGACGTAACCGATTGAAACGCTATTTAGCGCGCACCGCTAACTAAGCTAGCCGTTTCACATCCGTTACACAAACACACCCTAAAGTTAGTTAACTTTCGACTTAAGTCCTATAGTTGTCTAGTCCTGTGAGACAATGACTGGAGCAACAGGCCTCAGGCACTTTGGCAGTCAACATTTTTTCACAAAAGTCTGCTCTCGTGTCCGTACTCACACTGCATTGTTGAAATATATCCGCCTGCACATGACATAGTTCAATGTCTTATATATAAAAAGAGTGTACGTTCTGTAACTCAACATCTCGGCATCAAGTAATAAAAGCAGAATTAACAACAGTAAGTTTAGAGGGAGACTAAAACAAAATACTGTTGCTTCCATGCAGGATATGAATGTGGAAGAGCTTTAGCAAATATATGAATACAACATTAAATAATTTGGTACCTCTTGCGTTACATTTGAGTTAAAGTAATCCGTGTGCACCAAAAAAAAAAATGTTTTAGAATTATTATATATATATTTTTTTTACTAAAACAAGTTTACATCTTTACATTCAGGACATGTAAACAAAAACGTAATGTTCTGCGTGTGTTAAACACACAGCGACCGACGACCGAACGGCGCCGTTGAATGTAACATAATTTCTCCTTGGAGGCCCTACTTTTTGGAATGCTGCTGACCATCTCGCTCCAGCAGATACACACTGGTCCCAGAAGTGGCTGCAATCAGTCCTGTCCACTTCCCCGCCAGACACACGGACGAGCCAAACACGGCCGAGGACAGGCCCAGCAACCTGGACTCAGTCTGAGTGGGAAGGGAGAGGGAGAGGAGGGAGAGCAAGAGGGAGGGTAAGGAGGAGGAAGAAGAAGGGGAGGAAGTGTAAAAGAGAGACAAATAAAGACAGAAATAGAAAGAGTTGGTTGAAGAATATTAGATTTCTGTGAATTCATAATTATATTCATTTCTTCAGTGTTGATTTGAAAAAATATATATCTATTTCCATGCATTATTAGGACAAAGAAGTGCCATTGATTACCAGATGAGAACAACGGTGAAGGACCTTGATGTGATTACATTGAGAAGTGTCACCGGCCACATCATCATGATGATGCAAAAAGCATCATTCCAATATCTTGAAAACATGACTGCTGACATGCAAAACATTTCGGGACTGTATCAACAGTGGACTAATGAAAAAAAAAAATAGTTTTGAGTGGATTGTCCCTTTAACCTTTGATTGATGGAGTCTGTTTTTTTACTATACCATCAGAGGGTATAACAACAATGTGCTGTAGGAGGAAGGTAAACAGTTGCTAGCTAAGAGGTGTCCATTGTAAAATGGCAAGTAAACTGTTGAGTGCCATTTTTTGTTTATAAAGTGCATAAATAAATATTTTATCGCTTCTCTCAGAGTTGTGCTTACTGTATAAACGACTCACCGCGCAATAATAGACTTGAACAAAGCTGCAAGATATCTTACTTCACAAGAACTCCTACATAATTATAAACTTTACTACTTTATGCTGTGCCTAAAATACCAATATACTAACCGTCATAGTCCACCTGTTAATGACTCTCAGCATATTTGATTGGCTCCCAGCTGCCACGATATGATCCTGGCCAAGCCAATGGCATGTGTAGATCTGTGTGAACAACAATTTGACACAAGCACTTTTAGAACAAATAATTCCAGAAGGGTTCTTTGGGTGTCCCAATGGGATAACCCGTTGAAGAACCCTTGTGTTTTCCCAGGTAGAACACTTTTGGTTCCACGTAGAACCCTCTGCGGAAAGGGTTCTACATGGAATCGAAAACGGTTGTACCTGGAACCCAAAAGGGTTATTCAAAGGGCTCTCCAATGGGGACAGCAGAAAAAACGTATTAAGTTCTAGATATAACCTTTGGAATAGTAGTTGAGGTTTAGATCATTTTTTGTGTGTGGCTATATTGATGGACTCACTTTGCTCTCTCCTTGGTAGTCATGAGGCACTTCAGTCACTTTCTGACCTGAGACATAATCCCAGATCTAAAAGAGAGAGAGAAAAAGTGCAAGAGAGAGAGAGAGAAGTGTGCATGCTATGCATATATGCATGCTATGCAGCTGTCTTTGTCTGCACCCACTTTGGCACCCAAATGTCCCAATACATTGTGTAATAAGCTATAGTTTTAGGGCCATGCCCTGGTATCAATATGGAGATAATAATCACATTGATTGAAATAGGAAAACAATTGTTAAAGTTTGTGTAAAGCTACAGTACCTGAGCTGAGGGGAAACCATTTTGTATTAAAACGAAAACAATAACATGTTTGTCAAAGTCAGAGACAATGATTGCAGGATTATGTGATTTACTGTAACTAGACAGATCTTGAACCTTTAACCATGAGAAAGGTTACCCTTAACCTCTCAGTATGTACTGAATAAAATCGGATTACTTCTGGATGACTATCCTTGGTTAGCTTGCAACTGCCTTCTCAGTTTATGCTGCAAACAGATACACTGCGTATACAAAACATTAGAACACCTACTCTTTCCACGACATAGACTGACGAGGTGAATCCAGGTGAAAGGTACAAGTGTGATCCCTTATTGACGTCACTTGTTAAATCCACTTCAATCAGTGTAGATGAAGGGGAGGAGACGGGTCAAACAAGGATTTCTAAGCCTTGAGACAATTGAGACATGGATTGTTTATGTGTGGAATTCAGAGGGTGAATGGGAAAGACAAAAAAACGTAGGTGCCTTTGAACACGGTACTGTGTGGTAGTAGGTGCCAGGTGCACCAGTTTGTGTCAAGAACTGCAACGCTGTTGGGGTTTTCATGCTCAACAGTTTCCCGTGTGTATCAAGAATGGTCCACCACCCTAAGGACATCCAGCCAACCTCACACAGCTGCATTGGAGTCAACATGGGCCAGCATCCCTGTGGAACGCTTTCGACGCCTTGTAGAGTCCATTCCCTGACAACTTGAGGCTGTTCTGAGGACAAAAGGGGGGTGTTCCTTATGTTTGGTATATTCAGTGTAAATTCAATCTCTAAATAACCCTCCAGCAATCTTGGTCGTCACTATCTGGACAAGTGGCAAAGTCATAAACCCAACCTATTTCTCTTCTTAAAATCTGATTCGAAACCTAACCCTAACCTTAATCCTAACCCTAAACACACTGCTAACCTTATGCCTAACCCTATCCTTAAATTAAGACCAAAAAGCTTATTTTTGTTTTCATAAATGTTAACCATATACACTGTAGCTAGTGGGAACCATCAATCTTGGGCAAGTGCTGGCTCAACTTCCTCCTGCATCTTCTTGATTTACTGGCATCACGGCTAAGAGGTCAGCTGCACTGTCAAGTTCCAGAGAAAGCTTTCCCAACCCACATTTTATTTTAAATAATTAATTTAAATACTATTACAGTCTAGTACACTGTTTCCCAAGTCTGGTCCTTGAGTACCCCCAACAGTACATATTTTTGTTGTGGCCCTAGACAAGCACACCTAATTCTACTCGTCAAATAATCATCAAGCCCTTGACAAGTTGAATCGAGTGTTTTTCATTGAATTTTTTACTGTAATATGTCTGCACATTTTTCTAAAGTTATCTGGGCTGTGACTTAATCTTTGTATTCTGATTACGTCATCCCTGTTACATGTAATCCGTTACGACCCAATCCTATTTGTTTGTTGCTGTGTTGTCACCTCCAGTGCGTTGTCCCTCCTCCAGGAGCCAGACAGGATGTGGTTGACAGCTGGATCGATCTGAAGCGTATCACCACACACGTGAGGACCCGAAAGCATCCTAAAAGCAGGGTAGACAAAGATAATGCCTTATAAAACCTGTACATGGCTAATCTGGATGCATACACCATAATCCTGACGCATAAACCATAATGACTGAAGACAAATAAAACAATTACAGTTTTACCTGACAGAGTGCTGCTGTCTGGTATCCCAAAACTGTGAGAAGACAAATATTATTAGACAGATATTTTAAATAAATTGAATTAATTGAATTGAATGACTTTCCCTGGGAAATCACCTTGCTTGCCACGGCAGTTTCTAAATTGATCTACTTAAACAGGCGTGTCAAACGAAAATTCCTGGAGGGCCATGTGTCTGCAGGTTAGCACTCCTACCTTGTACTTCAGTGATCAATTAATGTCATTGTCACCGCTCTAGGTCTTAACTGAATACGAATTTACAATAAATAACATCAATAACAAAAGCCAACAGATACAGGCCTGCAGGAATCGAGTTTGACACCCCTGTCCTAGAACAAATGTATGAATGTGGTCTCTAGTTACTAGACCAGACTAGTGTTCACAAATCAAGCTTCTTAAGATTTTGGGATTCTATACAGTAAACTGCAATTGTTACCTGTATGGTGTTGTCCCAACCCCCAGAGATGAATTCTCTCTCCATCTCTGGGTGAAAAGTCACTGCGAAAACCCGAAAACAATGTCCATCCATAACTGTTCTTGTGGAGCTGAAAACAAAATGGTGGAAAATAAATACAACGACCTAAAGTGACTCAAAATGTGTTTATTTTGTAAAGGAAGGTTGGAGTTCCGACCTTCTCACATATTTTGTATTTATTTGACAGCACACTGGAATAGACAGATGAGAAGTGCTAAAACAGAATTAATACCCACTTCGCTAGGAGTATATTTGGTCCGGGGGGCTAACCACAACACCAGACTCAGGCACATTCAAATGTTTTATTTTAAATAATGATAAAATTGTCATAATGTTCCACATCAGGAAAAAATTGTATTGTAGAACATTTTGCTTTCAGGGATTACTAATGTTTTACCCACCTGGCCTTGCAGGTCATCAGTCTCTGGTGAGTGGAGAGGTCATACAGATGAATGGCTGAGTCGGACCCCCCTGTGGCTGCTTTCTCTCCAGAGGCGGAGACGGAGAGCGAGAGGGTCTGTCTCCGTCCACCTCCTCCCTCTCCACCTCCAGTCTCCCCCACATCTCTCACCCCCCACAAACACTCTCCTCCCCACACGTACCAGCTCCTCACAATGCCGCTGGCATCTCGAGGAAGCAACACAGGAGAGAATGAGTTGGTAATTGTCCATTTCAATACAGAGGAGAATCCTTATTTCTCCCATTGACATCGATGCATGATTATGTGTTAGTTAGTTCACCACACACAGTGTCTAGTGAAAGTACTCACACCCTTGCAGTTTTCACATTTTGCTGCTGTTAAGGAATTTAGCCCCAGGCTAGGGAATACTGTGTGTGCACTGAAACTGAAAGCTAGATTGTGTCACTGGCGGTCTGGGGGGGAACTTCATGCAGAGCTAACCATCAATAGCTGGGTTTGTCTGTGGTCTGGGATCCAGGAGACCCAAAGTACAAAACATACTGCACATGAAATATATAATTTTATGTATATTAGAGAATCCCAATTTTTATTTTTATTTTACCAGGCAAGTCAGTTAAGAACACATTCTTATTTTCAATCACGGCCTGGGAACAGTGGGTTAACTGCCTGTTCAGGGGCAGAATGACAGATTTGTACCTTGTCAGCTCGGGGGTTTGAACTCGCAACCTTCCGGTTACTAGTCCAACGCTCTAACCACTAGGCTACGCTGCCGCCCCAATGATGCATGTCTATCAACAGCTCTCTTTCAATCGGTCAATTTCAGTACAACATACTATAAGGAGTCGCACTTTCACGGCTTCGGTTGAAGGATACACAATCATGACAAGGCCACCTTCCACAGGTGATAAGCATGAGGCTCGGATTTATTCCTTCAATTATTTCTTTCTTCATGTCGGTGTGAACCGGAACGATTCGCTCTAGTAAAACAAAACAATTGGAAAACTAGATTGCTTTATAGTGGTAGAGTGTGCTCAGCCCCTGGACGTTGTGTGCTGAATTTTGTACTTGTTTTCAAAAGCCTTCTAATCACAAACTATTGCTTTTTCTTCAATTTGTTGGTGCAATGAGTAATATGGCTAAGAAAACGACAAAGATGACGATGGCTACAAGCTGGGTTCGGGGTCAAGATCATGTCCCCAGTCATGTGACTATAACATTTCTCTGAAAGACACTCATGATCTATGTATAGTTTTTCTTAGCTTGGAACACTCGCAGGAAGCCCTCCATCGAACCATTCGTGTGCGCATTGCCACGTACTGCGTACAAACTCCTTGGAAAGATGTGTAGCGTTCTTGAGAAATCTTGGAATTACCTCGGCCCAGCCGAGGTTCAGGAGACAGAGTTTGATTGGTGGTCGGAGCAAAGGACTTGCCTAACTGGGCGTGGGGTATGTGGTGGCTGTCCACTCCCAACCTGGTTCCTGTGCGCTCTGGGGTATGGGAGGCTACTGGAAGAGATAGCTCCAACACTGCAGTAACACCTAGCAATAAAAAATGTAAAACAACACACATAATCTAGATATTATTAAATGTTTTTATTAAAAAATATCAGAACGATGTTAGAAACTGGAATACAAATATATACATATAACGTATATAAACATATCAACATATAAGCATGTATAGACAGTATACGTACAACAGTAGTTATATAGGATGAGACATGACTTGAATAAAGTATTTACTGTCACGCCTTGGTCAATATGTTTTGTGTTTTCGTTATATATTTTGGTCAGGCCAGGGTGTGACATGGGTTATGTGTTGTGTTTGTATTGTTTTTTTTTAGCATTGGGACTGTGAATGATTAGGGGTGTGTCTAGTTAGGCTTGGCTGCCTGAGGCGATTCTCAATCAGTCAGGTGATTCTCGTTGTCTCTGATTGGGAACCGTATTTAGGGAGCCTGAGTTTCACTTTGTATTTTGTGGGTGATTGTTCCTGTCTTTGTGTATTGTTCACCAGATAGGCTGTAATAGGTTTCATGTTTTCGTTCATTAAAGATCATGAGTAACCAACACGCTGCATTTCGGTCCGACTCGCTTCCTTCAACAGGCGAACGCCGTTACAGAATCACCCACTACTCACGGACCGAGCAGCGTATAAACTGGCAGCGACAGCGAGGCGGGAATAAATCGACAGGTGGGCGGCCGACCCAGAGAGAGTGCAGGAGCCCGCCTGGGATTCGCTGCAGCAATGCGAAGAGTGCTATAGGCGAATGGAGTCAAAAAGGAAAACACGGCGGCGCAGAGCGAAACCCGAAAGTCACCCCAAAAAATGTATAGGGGGGGGGGGGGGGGGCTCAGGGAGAGTACGGCTGAGTCAGGAGATAGACCTGAGCCAACTCTCCTTGTTCATCGTGAGGAGCCAAGGAGGAGACCAGAACCAGAGCCGGTGTTAGAGGTGAGCGAAGCAGAGACTGTGAAGGAGTTAATGGGGAAAGTGGAGTGGAGAGGAATGAGGGAGTTGCTAGCTTGGTGCTATAGATACAATATTCGTCCGACGGATCGTGTCGGGGATTTGATAGCACCTGAGTTAGCGCTCTATACTCAACCTGAGGTGCGTGTTAGTCGGTTGGTGAAGTTGGTGCCAGCCTCACGCACCAGGCCTCCTGTGCACATCCCTAGCCTTGCACGTCCTGTGCCAACACTGCTCTCAAGATCTCCAGTACGCCTTCACGGTCTAGCCCATCCTGTGCCACCTCCACACTCCAGTCCTCCGGTGGCAGCTCCCCACACCAGGCTTCCTGTGCGTGTCCTCGATCCTGTAGCTCTAGTTCCAGCACCACGCACCAGGCCTTCAGTGCGCCTCGCCTGTTCAGCGCTGCCAGCGCTTTTCTCCTCTCCTGCGCTGTCGGAGTCTCCCGCCTGTTTAGCGCAGCCAGAGCCTGTCTCCTCTCCTGCGCTGCCGGAGTCTCCAGTCTGCCCAGCACCGCCAGTCTGCCCAAGCGTCGCCAGTCTGCCCAGCGCCGTCAGTCTGCCCAGCGCCGCCAGTGCTCCCAGTCTGCCCAGCGCCACCAGTGCTCCCAGTCTGCCCAGCGCCGCCAGTGCTCCCAGTCTGCCCAGCGCCGCCAGTGCTCCCAGTCTGCCCAGCGCCGCCAGCGTCGCCAGTCTGCCTAGCACCGCCAGTCTGCCCAGCGTCGCCAGTCTGCCCAGCGCCGCCAGTCTGCCCAGCGCCGCCAGTCTGCCCAGCGCCGCCAGTCTGCCCAACGTCGCCAGTCTGCCAGGATCTGCCAGAAGTGCCAGTCAGCCAGGTTCTGCCAGTCTGCAGGGTGCTGTCAGTCTGCATGAAGCAGCCAGAGTTGTCAGTCTGCATGAAGCTGTCAGTCTGCATGAAGCAGCCAGAGATGTCAGTCTGCATGAAGCAGCCAGAGCTTTCAGTCTGCATGAAGCAGCCAGAGCTGTCAGTCTGCATGAAGCAGCCAGAGCTGTCAGTCTGCATGAAGCAGCCAGAGCTGTCAGTCTGCATACAGCAGCTAGATCCGCCAGTCAGCCATGATCTTCTAGATCTGCCAGACAACCAGTCTCTTCCAGATCTGCCAGTCAACCAGTCTCTTCCAGATCTGCCAGTCAACCAGTCTCTTCCAGATCTGCTAGTCAACCAGAATCTTCCAGTTCCGCCAGCCAGCCAGGATCTACCGGAGCCTACTACCTGCCTGGGCTTCTTCTCAGTACTGGGCTTCCTCTCAGTACTGGGCTTCCCCTCAGTCCCGGGCTGCCCCTCAGTCCCGGGCTGCTTCTGTTCGTTCCGAGCTGCCCCTCTGTTCCGAGCTGCCCCTCTGTCCCGAGCTACCCCTCTGTCCCGAGCTGCCCTTCTGTCCCGAGCTGCCCCTCTGTCCCGAGCTGCCCCTCAGTCCCGAGCTGCCCCTCAGTCACGAGCTGCCCCTCAGTCCAGTGGGGATCTGGGTGAGGACTATTAGGCCATGGTCGGCGGAGAGGGTGGATTATCCCAGGACGCGAAGGAGTGGAACAAGGACATTAATGGAGTGGGGAGCCGGAGCCGCCACCATGGACAGACGCCCACCCGGACCCTCCCTATGGTTTGAGGTGCGTCCGGGAGTCCGCACCTGAGTTTCACTTTGTATTTTGTGGGTGATTGTTCCTGTCTTTGTGTAGTGTTCACCAGATAGGCTGTAATAGGTTTCACGTTCCGTTTGTTGTTTTTGTATTTATACGTTATTTCATGTATCGTTCGTTTTCGTTCATTAAAGATCATGAGTAACCAACACGCTGCATTTCGGTCCGACTCTCTTCCTTCAACAGACGAACGCCGTTACATTTACAGTGTACTTGGAAAGTATTCAGACTCCTTGACTTGTTCCACATTTTGTTACGTTACAGCCTTATTCTAAAATGGATGATTTATCCCCCCTCATCAGTCTACAAACAATACCCCATAATGACAAAGGAAAAACTGTTTTTAATTTTTTTTACAAAATGTATAAAGAATAAAAATAGAAATATCACATTTACATACATATTCAGACCCTTTACTCAGTACTTTGTTGAAGCACCTTTGGCAATTACAGCCTTGAGTCTTCTTGGGTATGACGCTACAAACTTGGCACACCTGTATTTGGGGAGTTTCTCCCATTCCTGTCTGCAGATCGTCTCAAACTCTTTCAAGTTGGATGGGGAGCGTTACTACACAGCTATTATCAGGTCTCTCCAGAAATGTTTGATCGGGTTCAAGTCCGGGCTCTGGCTGGGTCACTCAAGGACATTCAGAGACTTGTCTTGAAGCCACTCCTGTGTTGTCTTGGCTGTGTGCTTCGGGTCGTTGTCCTGTTGGAACATGAACCTTCCCCCAGTCTGAGGTCCTGAGCGCTCTGGAGCAGGTTTTTATCAAGAATCTCTCTATACTTTGCTCCGTTCATCTTTGCCTCAATCCTGATTAGTCTCCTAGTCCTTGCCGCTGAAAAAACATCCTCACAGCATGATGCTGCCACCATCATGATTCACCGTAGGGATGGTGCCAGATTTCCTCCAGACGTGACACTTGGCATTCGGGCCAAAGAGTTCAATCTTGGTTTCATCAGACCAGAGAATCTTGTTTCTCATGGTCTGAGAGTCTTTAGGTGTCGGGCTGTCATGTGCCTTTTACTGAGGAGTGGATTCAGTCTGGCCACTCTACCATAAAGGCCTGATTGGTGGAGTGCTGCAGAGATGGTTATCCTTCTGGAAGTTTTTCCCATCTCCACAGAGGAACTCTAGAGCTCTGTCAGAGTGACCATTGGGTTCTTGGTCACCTCCCTTACCAAGGCCCTTCTCCCCCGATTTCTCAGTTTGGTCAGGCGGCCAGCTCTAGGAAGAGTCTTGGTGGTTCCAAACTTCTTCCATTTAAGAATGATGGAAGCTACTGTGTTCTTGGAGACCTTCAATGCCACAGAAATTGTTTGGTACCCTTCCCCAGATATGTGCTTTGACACAATCCTGCCTTGGAGCTCTACAGACAATTCCTTCGACCTCATTGCTTGGATTTTGCTCTGACATGCACTGTCAAATGTGGACCTTATACTGTTGGGTTCTGAGAATATGAAAATATACTTATTCATGTCACTAATGGAGTGCTGTTATTTAGAGGGTCTACACCAGAAGTTAATGGTTATAGGAGGAAGGTATATCATGTGTGCAATTAAGCTTGGAATGTGTTGAGTGCAGGGAAGCGATTACATGTGGCAGGCATTGGTAAGGGGAGAGAGCCATGGATTAGTGATTGAGGGGGGTTGAGGTCCGGTCCGGTCACCTTCAGGGATATATAAATGTTTATGGCCTGTATCACTAGTGTCTTGCCTAGCAGTAAAGAATGATGTTTCTACAGACATGTAGCAGACTCAAGCCTATGAGGAACAGTTAAATAGCAGTGCTTGTGTGAAAATGGTTTTGTCTAATGCAGCTGTATTGATCCTCCGGGAATAATAAACTTGGTTAAGCTTTCATAGTGTTCATAGAGTTTTTTACTCTGAGAAGTAGAACCTAACAATAGACAAGTGTGTGCCTTTCCAAATCATGTGCAATCAATTGAATTTACCATAGGTGGAGACCAATCAAGTTATAGAAACATCTCAAGGATGATCAATGAAAACAGGATGCACCTGAACTCAATTTCAGTTCCTGACATTGAATCCGAGTAAACATTCCCTGCCATAGGTCAGTTAGGATCACCACTTTATTTTAAGAATGTGAAATGTCAGAATAATAGTGGAGAGAATGATTTAATCCAGCTTTTATTTCTTTCATCACATTCCCAGTGGGTCAGAAGTTTACATACAATCAATTAGTATTTGGTAGCATTGCCTTTCAATTGTTTAACTTGGTTCAAACATTTCAGGTAGCCTTACACAAGCTTCCCACAATAACTTGGGTGAATTTGGGCCCGTTCCTCCTGACAGAGCTGGTGTAACTGAGTCAGGTTTGTAGGCCTCCTTGCGCGCACATGCTATTTCAGCTCTGCCCACACATTTTCTTAAGGATTGAGGTAAGGGCTTTATTATGATGGCCACTCCAATACCTTGACCTTGTTGTCCTTAAGCCATTTTGCCACAACTTTGGAAGTATGCTTGGGGTCATTGTCCATTTGGAAGACCCATTTGCGACCAAGCTTTAACTTCCTGACTGATGTCTTGAGATGTTGCTTCAATATATTAACATACTTTTCCTGCCTCATGATGCCATCAATTTTGTGAAGCGCACCATTCCCTCCTGCAGCAAAGCACCCCCACAACATTATGCACCCCGTGCTTCACGGTTGGGATGGTGTTCTTAAGCTTGCAAGTCTCCCCCTTTTTCCTCCAAACATAACGATGGTCATTATGGCCAAACAATTATATTTTTGGTTCATCAGACCAGAGGACATTTCTCCCAAAAGTACGATCTTTGTCTCCATGTGCAGTTGCAAACCGTAGTCTGGCTTTCTTTTACGGCAGTTTGGAGTGGTGGCTTCTTCCTTGCTGAGCGGCCTTTCATGTTATGTCGATATAGGACTCGTTTTAATGTGGATATAGATACTTTTGTACCTGTTTCCTCCAGCATCTTCACACGGTCCTTTGCTGTTGTTCTGGGATTGATTTGAAATTTTCACACCGAAGTACGTTCATCTCTAGGAGACAGAACACGTCTCCTTTCTGAGACTTATGATGGCTGCATGGTCCCATGGTGTTTATACTTGCGTACTATTGTTTGTACAGATGAACGTGGTACCTTCAGGCATTTTGGAAATTGCTCCCAAGGATTAACCAGACTTGTGGAGGTCTACAATTGTTTTTCTGAGGTCTTGGCTGATTTCTTTTGATTTTGCCATGATGTCAAGCAAAGAGGCACTGCGTTTGAAGGTAGGCCTTGAAATACATCCACAGGTACAACTCCAATTGACTCAAATTACAGTGGGGCAAAAAAAAGTATTTAGTCAGCCACCAATTGTGCAAAAAAAGATGAGAGAGGCCTGTACTTTTCATCATGGGTACACTTCAACTATGACAGACAAAATTAGAATGAAAATCCAGAAAATCACATTGTAGGATTTTTAAGGAATTTATTTGCAAATATTGTGGAAAATAAGTATTTGGTCAATAACAAAAGTTTATCTCAATACTTTGTTATATACCCTTTGTTGGCAATGACAGAGGTCAAACGTTTTCTGTAAGTCTTCACAAGGTTTTCATACACTGTTGCTGGTATTTTGGCCCATTCCTCCATGCAGATCTCCTCTAGAGCAGTGATGTTTTGGGGCTGTTGCTGGGCAACACAGACTTTCAACTCCCTCCAAAGATGTTCTATTGGGTTGAGATCTGGAGACTGGCTAGGCCACTCCAGGACCTTGAAATGCTTCTTACGAAGCCACTCCTTCATTGCCCGGGCGGTGTGTTTGGGATCATTGTCATGCTGAAAGACCCAGCCACGTTTCATCTTCAATGCCCTTGCTGATGGAAGGAGGTTTTCACTCAAAATCTCACGATACATGGCCCCATTCATTCTTTCCTTTACACGGATCAGTCGTCCTGGTCCCTTTGCAGAAAAACAACCCCAAAGCATGATGTTTCCACCCCCATGCTTCACAGTAGGTATGGTGTTCTTTGGATGCAACTCAGCATTCTTTGCCCTCCAAACACGACGAGTTGAGTTTTTACCAAAAAGTTATATTTTGGTTTAATCTGACCATATGACATTCTCCCAATCTTCTTCTGGATCATCCAAATGCTCTCTAGCAAACTTCAGACGGGCCTGGACATGTACTGGCTTAAGCAGGGGGACACGTCTGGCACTGCAGGATTTGAGTCCCTGGCGGCGTAGTGTGTTACTGATGGTAGTCTTTGTTACTTTGGTCCCAGCTCTCTGCAGGTCATTCACTAGGTCCCCCCGTATGGTTCTGGGATTTTTGCTCACCGTTCTTGTGATCATTTTGACACCACGGGGTGAGATATTGTGTGGAGCCCCAGATCGAGGAAAATTATCAGTGGTCTTGTATGTCTTCCATTTCCTAATAATTGCTCCCACAGTTGATTTCTTCAAACCAAGCTGCTTACCTATTGCAGATTCAGTCTTCCCAGCCTGGCGCAGGTCTACAATTTTGTTTCTGGTGTCCTTTGACAGCTCTTTGGTCTTGGCGATAGTGGAGTTTGACTGTTTGTGTGACTGTTTGAGGTTGTGGACAGGTGTCTTTTATACTAATAAAAAGTTCAAACAGGTGCCATTAATACAGGTAACGAGTGGAGGACAGAGGAGCCTCTTAAAGAAGATGTTACAGGTCTGTGAGAGCCAGAAATCTTGTTTGTTTGTAGGTGACCAAATACTTATTTTCCAACATAATTTGCAAATAAATTCCTAAAAAATCCTACAATGTGATTTTCTGGATTTTTTCCCTAATTTTGTCTGTCATGGCTGAAGTGTACCTATGATGAAAATTACAGGCCTCTCTCTCTTTTTAAGTGGGAGAACTTGCACAATTGGTGGCTGACTAAAGACTTTGACCAAAATGCTATAAATAGCCAAGAAACACTTAAGTGGACTTTTGGGTAAATTCGACCAACATCTATGCTAAAAATGACTCTTTCAGCCCTTCACTCACAGTGCTCTCAGCCCCGTTGCTGCATGAGTGGTGGTATTACCTTGAGCAGCAACAACAGTGCCAGTGCTGAAAGATTAATCTGATGGGATTCATAGTTCTTTGTGCGATTAGCTACCAGCTATGAGGCAAAACGTCAGAAATACTTTGAAAATAGCTCCGGCAGCATTTATTTTTGCTACAAATCACAACTTGCACATGTGCTCATACTTGTCTGTTTCAGTTGCACACATCAATTTCTAGGCTCATTTGCGAGTAAAATGGCTGCACTTTAGAGACCTGTGTCTGTCCCATTTCCAGCTAGGTTACTAGGCGCTTTGTCACCTGTACCTACGACGGTCGGTGGGGTAACCAACATGATAACGTTTTTTCTATGTGTCTATATTTAATGCGTGTGGTCCAGCCAGTTACCGGAACGCATCTTCCCACCTCAACCAAGTGAGGCTCGTTGTGACAACAGTACCCCATGTGGCACTGTTACTGATCACTGGAGCCTGTGTACCCAGAGTGGGCCGGGCTTTAGGCAAACCATGGCACATAACAGTTTTTTCAACCAAGTTCCACAGTGTTCACGGGTGTCAAACATGTTGTGTTTCTCGCATGTGAGTTCGATGAAAAGTGTCCCTTGTACAGGCTACAATTTGTTGTGCGTCCCGCACGCTTCTGCAGAATCATCACGTCGACTGTTCCCAAGGCCTCAGCTTCCGTTTTGAGATGAAAAATCCTCCCGCATCCAGAAGCAGGCAAGTTGTTCCGAGTGGTTCCTATGTTGAAGATCTGGGATGGCTGGTACAGACTGTATTTCATGGTTACGAAAATGGATGGGACTTTGCATCCCATTCTAGACCTACGTGCCCTCAGCAAGCACCTCAGAGTCAAACTCAGAATGCTCACGAGCCCCCAGCTATTACAGCTGCTTCGGGTGTCCCTGTCAGGCCTATGGGCTATGGCCCATTGGTGGGGACCCTCTGCTATTGTCAGGGGGCAGGCAGCCTTGGTTCACAGAGATCATTTGCCTTTTTAGGTGGGGACCGGTGGCAACTCCTGTTGCATGGGGACTTGGTGTCCCAGGCGCACAGGCACGTTTGGCTTGTGAGGCTGAGTATTTGTTTCCTATGGGCCTGGCCACTGAAAGAGCCAATCTGATGGCTAGAGGTTAACCCCTGAATGTTATTGCTACCATTCAGTCTGCAAGGGTGAGAGGGCTGTATGACTATAAGTGGCAAATGTTTTAGCTGTGGTACCAAGATAAAGCACTGGTTCCTTTTCAGAGCTCTGTGAGGAACATACTTATGTTCCTACGGGAGCTTTTGAAGCATTCTCCACTTTAAAAGTGCACATAGCCGCTATGGGCTCATGTGGGAATTGACGGAACCTCACTGGGGGCACAAAACCTGGTGGTGGGGTTCCTGAAAGGTTACGCAGTCTCACACCGGTTTCTAAACCTACTGCGCTCGCATGGGACTTGGCGCTGGTTTTGGAGGCACTCTGGAGTCTGTGGATCTGAAGATCCTCTTCTACAAAACCTCCCTGCTCATGGCTTTGGACTTGGCTAAATGTGTTAGGGACCTCCACGCATTATCTGTACACCCTTCCTGTATGCCCCAGGCAACTCCAAGGTTACGTTACGTCCAAATGCAGCCTTCGTCCCAAAAGTCATGGCTATTTCCTACAGGTCGTTAGCTTTTGAACTATTTTCCTTTTCGCCTCCTTCTGAAAAACAACAGAGGTTCCATATCCAGTGTCCAGTGCCAGCTTTACGCACATACATTGAAAGGACCCGGGATATCCGGTTATCTGAGCAGGTTTTTGTCTGTTTTGCTAATCCACCTCGCAGCAAGGCGCTCTCTAAGCAGCGTCTCTCCCACTGGATTATCTCTCTGGCATATTATCAGCAAGCGACAAGGGTTACCTAGCGGTGTACGTGCCCACTGCACCAGGGGTCTGGCAGCATCTAGGGCAGGGGTGTCAAACTCATTTTGCATCGTGGGCCACATACGGCCTAGGGAGATGTCAAGTGGGCCGGACCATTAAAATTATACCATACTCTGCTATAAATAACCAAAATATCATGTCTTTCCTTTGTTTTGGTGTAAAGAAGCACAAGAACATTAGGAAAATATTGAAATTTAACGAACTATCCTTTTACAAAACATTTCATGAAACACCTCATATTTCCTTAGACAAACGTGCAATTTACTTTTATCATTCACAAATATGCATTGCAACTGATCCCACTGATTGTACAAAGGCACAAAACTTTAATTGGTACTGAAAAATATAGTAATGCACTTTAAGATTAAATGAGACTTTTAAAGAAAGGAATTTTTAATCTTATCTCTTCTCAGTTGTCCTTGCAAGCCGTCATATTTTTCGCTGTGATGAGTCTCGTAGTGGCGTCGAATATTATATTCCTTCAATACCGAAACTTGTTGCAAACACACCAAGCACAAAGGTTTTCCGTGCATCTCTGTAAATAAATAGGACGTGGTCCATTTTTCTTTGAAAATTCTACACTCCTTATCTCCTTTTCTCCGTTTGGATAACGACATTTTGGCTAATGAGGGTGTAGCGGAGAGGTAGAGACCAAGGTATTAACAACGTCGTAACAAGCAGCAGATGGCGCATTGATACCGTCTGCTGTTTTCAGTCTGTCTCAGTGATGCGGCTTGTCTTCTACTCTGATGGAAAGAGTGCGCCCCTTAGCGGATAATCCATGAATTGCAGCGAATTAAAAATATTAATTCCATGTCTTTTATGCATTTTTTCCACTTTCAAATTATCCTGCGGGCCTGATCGAACCTCCTTGGGGGCCGGTTCCGGACCGCGGGCCGTATGTTTGACACCCCTGGACCAAGGTATTAACAACATCGTAACAAGCAGCAGATGGCGCATTGATACCGTCTGCTGTTTTCAGTCTGTCTCAGTGATGCGGCTTGTCTTCTACTCTGATGGAAAGAGTGCGCCCCTTAGCGGATAATCCATGAATTGCAGCGAATTAAAAATATTAAAAAATTTTTTATTAATTCCATGTCTTTTATCTAGGGCATTGTTTTCCACAGGAGATATTTTGCTGCAGTTGGGCTTCACCATACAAGGTTTTATCCTGTCACTTCTCCCCGGTTTATTATGGCTGGGACCGGGGAAAGTCACGAACCTCCTCTGGGGGTCTGTTCCGGTATCCCGCGGGCCGTTATGTTTGACACCAGGTGCAACACCTGTGTGCCCCCCCCCCGTTTCTGGGCTCAATGAAGAGTGGTATTAAATTGAAGGAATGAATCCGAACCTAACGTGTATCACCTGTGGACAGCGGGACTTCCAACGAGGCGTGTAATTTCACTGGCCTTGTCAGGCGTGATTGTACACTGAGTATACAAAACATTAAGAACACCTGCTCTTTCCATGACATAAACTGACCGGGTGATTCCAGATGAAAGCTATGATCCGTTATTGATGTCACTTGTTAAATCCACTTTTGAATTGTGCTTTTGAATGGGGTATGGTTGTAGGTGCCAGGCGCACTGGTTTGTGTCAAGAACTGTAACGCTGCTGGATTTTTCATGTTCAACAGTTTCCCGTGTCAATCAAGAATGGTCCACCACCCAAAGGAAATCCAGCAAACTTGATACCACTGTGGGAAGCATTGGAGTCAACATGAGCCAGCATCTCTGTAGAACGCTTATAGAGTCCATGCCCCGAAAAATTGAGGCTATTTTATAGGGACAGACAACTCCGGTCCTTGACAATCACATTTGTTCAGTCAGAAGCATTTTGAGTTACGATAGCAGTTGAAATCTGAGCATTTTGACTGCGTGGAACAAAAACAGACTTGTTATTGTGCATAGAATTAGAATGACTAGAACATACATTTCCGTTCAAGGTTAGTAGCAGTGTTGCGGAGTAGTTCAACTAGTAATTTAACTAATTCAATTAGTAATGAAATAAGAAATTTATCCCATGTGGCTCAGTTGGTATAGTATGGTGCTTGCTATGCCAGGATTGTGGGTTCTATTCCCACGGGGAACCAGTACAGAAAATATGAAAATGTACACTCTGGATAAGACCATCTGCTAAATGACTAAAAGGTAAACTACATTTTGCAGTAGTTTGGTGGTAGTTGAACTATAAAAAATATATATATAATACGCAACATGCAACAATTTCAAAGGTTTACTGAGTTACCGTTCATATAAGATAATCAGTCAATTGAAACAAATTCATTAGGCTATAATCTATAGATTTCCCATGACTGGGAATACAAATAAATATGCATCTGTTGGTCACAGATACCTTTTTTTTTTTTAAGTAGGGGCGTGAATCAGAATACCAGTCAGTATTTGGTTTGACCACCATTTGCCTCACACAGCGCGACACATCTCCTTCGCATAGAGTTGATCAGGCTGTTGATTGTGGCCTGTAGAATGTTGTCCCACTCCTCTTCAACGGCTGTCTGAAGTTGCTGGATATTGGCGGGAACTGGAACACACTTTCATACACATCGATCCAGACCATCCTAAACATGCTCAATGGGTGACATGTCTGGTGAGAATGCAGGCCATGGAAGAACTGGGACATTTTCAGCTTCCAGGAATTATGTACAGATCCATGCAACATGATCTGTGCAATATCATGCTGGAAACATGAGGTGATGGCGGCGGATGAATGGCACGACAATGGGCCTCAGGATCTCGTCACGGTATCAAATTGCCATCGATAAAATGCAAATGTGTTCATTGTCCGTAGCTTATGCCTGCCCATACCTTAACCCCAACACCACCATGAGGCACTGTGTTCACAACGTTGACATCAGCAAACCGCTTGCCCACACGACACTAGAACGAGCACACAGATGAGTTTCCTAGAGACGGTTTCTGACAGTTTTTGCAGAAATTATTTGATCGTGCAAACCCACAGTTTCATCAGCTGTACGGGTGGCTGGTCTCAGACAATCCTGCAGGTAAAGAAGCCGGATGTGGAGGTTTGGCATGCTGCCAAATTCTCTAAAACAACGTTGGAGGCAGATTATGGTAGAGAAATTAACATTCAATTCTATGGAAACAGCTAGCGGACATTCCTGCAGTCAGTATGCCAATTGCACTCTCTCTCAAAACTTGATACATCTGTGGCATTGTGTTATGTGACAAAACTGCACATTTTAGAGTGGCCTTTTATTGTCCCCACACTCTTAGAAAAAAAGGTGCTATCTAGAAACTAAAATGGTTATTCGGCTAGGAAAACCCTTTGAATAACCCTCCAGGTAGAACACTTTTGGGTTCCACAGAGGGTTCTACATGAAACCCAAAAGGGTTCTACGTGGAACCAAAAAGGGTTCTCCCTGGAACTAAAAATAGTTATCCTATGAAGAGGGGTGGCAGGGTAGACCAGTGGTTAGAGCGCTGGACTAGTAACTGAAAGGTTGCAAGTTCAAATCCCCGAGCTGACAAGGTACAAATCTGTCGTTCTGCCCCTGAACAGGCAGTTAACCCGCTGTTCCTAGGCCGTCATTGAAAATAAGAATTTGTTCTTAACTGACTTGCCTCGTAAAATATATATATTTTTTAAAAAGACAGCTAAGGAGTGCAGCACAATGTACACCTGTGTAATGATCATGCTGTTTAATCAGCTTCTCGATATGCCACACCTGTCAGGTGGATGGATAATAGGATAATAATAGTGTGTTTAATAGGCTAAATTACACATGATCTAAACATAGAGTATGAGCCCAAAGGGATCTGTTCTTGCAATTTGTAGTTTATGACATTTCAGATTTACATATGATCATTTTTCACAAAGTAGTTTGGATGTAGTGACCTACTTTTTCTAAGTAACTTTAGTAAGTATACTATATTTTTCTTAAGGGTAGCTTTAGGGTAGCTTTAGGGTAGCTTAATTTCTTCTAGTGTGAAGTAATTGGTAGCTTGGTAAACTATATATTCAGAGTAGCTTCCCCAACACTGGTGCATTGTGGAGGAGAAAAGCCGGATGCCAAGACGTTCCGGATGTCATATCCTCACATATCTTTGATTACAATCATAACACGAGTAACCTGCTTAATTGCTTGCACATAACTTTAAAAAGTCTGAAGTAAACAAGTGTTTTCCATCACCACGTGCCTCAAATCATACAGGATGCAGAATTGTCAGAGGCCCTAGAAACTTGTGACAGTTGAATCTTCTACTGGCTCAAAATGGGGAACATCACTGTACCAGAAACATGACAAAGTAGCAGAACTCTCATCGTTCTCATTGTTTAACTGAAAGTTGTATCAGCTTCATATCAATCAACGTTTGTAATGGTGCATGTATACATCATTGAGAATGTCTAACTTGAGATTGAAGAAACATGATTTAGTACCATGCCCTTGCATCTAAGATGTTTATTACTTAAACCACACCATGGCCTAAAATCTTCCCTCTCTCCTGCCAAGTCAACTTATTAGAAATTACAGGTCTACAATGGCAGACATATTGATTGTACCATTGAGCGCACTTAATTGCCTTGGTCTGAGGGGCTTCTGCCATTTTAGTCATTCTATTTCTATGAGTGTGTGACCCTTTAGGACAGGTTATGTTTGTTCAGGAGACGGGCCCTCAGAAAGGGCTAACTCACAGTATCACTCACAGCCAGGTCCACCCATTGACTTGAATTTGAATGTCCATTCTAGTCATTCTATTTCTATGGGAGTAAGATGTATTACTCACAGGTAGCCAGCAGGAGACAACGTGACTGGGAGCTCAGAGTGAATCGTAGTGCAGTAACTGGTAGAGAGGACAGAATGCTGCTGCTGTCCCTTAGTGTCTGTAAAAAATTCCCATTGTCCATACTGTAGAGCTGAAAAAGACAGACGTAGTTAAATTAATTCAGACGTCCCAAGGACAGATCTATAAGGACGGATCTATAATTTATCATTCTCCTACACGTCAATTGGTCGGCCACATATCAACGGGGTTGTGTTCATTAGGAAGGAAAAGGAAAATTATATTGTGGGGAGATACTATCTGCATTTGTCCAATAAGAAACATTTGTTTTCATTGTCTGGTGTAAAACGTTTTGCTACAGTGTGCCTTAATGAACATAAATCCAGAAAAGGTGTTCAAGTCCAATACCTTGATGGCTCCGTCACTCAGACCAACAGCCAACAGAGTCCCTTCATTGTTGAACTGGCACGTCATCACCTCACTCCCACACTCCCTGAGACATGGACAGAGAGATGGAGGTGGAGAAGGCCTTCACACCTCTGGATATTTGTCAACTGTCGGTGCATATTGTGAAATTTTAGATGTAGACACACACACACACACTTACACACAGAGTATTTTGTCATTTGTACAGTGCATTCAGAAAGTATTCAGAGCACTTTACTTTTTCCACATTTTGTCACATTACAGCCTTATTCTAAAATGGATTCAATAGTTTTCCCCCCTCATCAATCTACACACAATACTCCATAATGACAAAGCAAAAACAGGTTTTTAGTATTTTTTGCAAATGTGTATTCAAAATAAAAACTTAAACATCACATTTACATAAGTATTCAGACCCTTTACTCATTACATTGTTGAAGTCCCTTTGGCAGAGATTACAGCCTTGAGTCTTCTTGGGTATGACGCTAAAGTTTGGCACACTTGTATTTGGGGAATTTCTCCCATTCTTCTCTGCAGATCCTCTCAAGCTCTGTCAGGTTGGATGAGGAGCGTCGCTGCACAGCTATTTTCAGGTCTCTCCAGAGATGTTCGATTGGGTTCAAGTACGGGCTCTGTCTGGGCCACTCAAGGACATTCAAACTTGTCCCAAAGCCACTCCTGCATTGTCTTGGCTGTGTGCTTAGGGTTGTTGTACTGTTGGAAGGTGAACCTTCGCCCAGGTTGAAGGTCCTGAGCGCTCTGGAGCAAATTTTCATGAAGGATCTCTCTGTACCTTGCTCCGTTCATTTTTTTGTATTTAATCCATTTTAGAATAAGGCTGTAACCTAACACAATGTGGTTTAAGTCAAGGGGTCTGAATACATTCTGAATGCACTGTATATGAAAGGCCTGAAAAAAATCACCATGTAATTTGTAACAAGATACTTCAGAAAATCTTCAAAATACTGGAAAACGTCTCTAAAATTATTTTTTTAAATAGCGGTTCACAATTTCTTGGGCCCTACAATCCCAAATGTAATGCATTGGTATCAGAAGTCTTATGGCACTATCGTGTGAGGCCACAAGGTGTTGGTGGAGGAGCTTGAAAGAAAGCACTTCCAGAGCAAGGATAATGGGGTGAATTAGGTACAAAAGTCAAATCGAATTTTGTATTTTCTGTGTTTTAAAATACAAATGCATTTTTAGCAACAGTACTTTGTAGTTTACTTTAATACTTTTTTTGGATGGGTATCTCTGCGCAAACAGACACACACAGACACACAAGGCTTAACCTACTTACAACACAGAGTGAATGTGGAGCTCTCCTTTGGTTTTAGGCTGGGTGTGTGTAGTACTTATGTACGCCTCTTCTTTATAGACATTGGTCTGTGGGCCTTTACCTACATCTCTCAATTCAGTGAGATCTGGACCAGTTGTGGCACTCTCTTTATGTGTGTCTGGTGCTCTGTCTAACTCTGCTTCACTCTCTGCTTCTTCACTGTCAGGGTCAGTCTCAGATCCAGGGTCTGTGCTGGGGTCTGAGTCAAAGTCACTCAGCATATAGCTATGACTGGGTTGTTTAGACTCTTCTTCACCATCACCGTGAGCTTGGAAGACTCCTCTCCTGGAGGCTGCAGTGGCATTGTTAGACATCTGGATAGGAGAACATGAGATGTAATATAGATTTTCTTTATGAACTTTATAGATCAAAGGTATTTTTAAAGAAAAACTTAACACAATGGCAGCTATGTTGACACTGGCATGTTGATCTGAGTCTTGCTGTTGGAAAACCACTTTAGACTACAGTGACTAACTTTCGGCTGCCACAGATGCACCTCGCCAACTTATGTCTACAGTCAGCTTCGCTATCCTTACTGCTCGAATACACCATTGCGATGAGCGAGCAAGGGAGCAGGGTTCCTACATAGAGAAGTTAGATTTCAAAATTCCTAATAAGACACTTTGGTTATCACTTTGTGCAAACATCACTCACAGTCGAAGATATGAACATTTTATATTCATCTAATGTCTGCCATGTTTTTGGATGATGTGATGATGTTGTTGCAGCTCACGCTGCTCCCTGTGCGCACTGAGTGCTAATGTGTGTGTGAAGTTGGGTACTGTAAACCGGATGCAACCTGGATATAGACGGTCCATGAATCGGTGGCGAGCGAAAGTGAGTAGATTAAAATAAATTATAGTTGTCACATGCGCCGAACACAACAGGTGTAGACCTTACAGTGAAATGCTTACTTACAAGCTCTTAACCAATAATGCCGTTTTAAGATGAATAAGTATTAAGAAAGTATTTAAAAAATAAACTGAAGTAAAAAATCATAAAAAAATCAATAAATTAAAATTCAAGAGCAACAATACAATAACAGTAACGACTCTATATACAGGGGGTACCGGTACAGAGTCAATGTGTGGGGGCACAGGTTAGTCGAGGTAATTGAGGTAATATGTACATGTAGGTAGAGGTAAAGTGACTATGTATAGATAATAAACAGAAAGTAACAGCAGAGTAAAAATGGGGGTGGGGGGTTCAATGGCTTGGATGTAGAAGCTGTTAAGAAGCCTTTTGTACCTAGACTGCGCTCTGATACCACTTGCCGTGCGGTAGCAGAGAGAACAGTCTATGACTAGGGTGGCTGGAGTTTTTGACCATTTTTAGGGCCTTCCTTCCTGACACCGCCCAGTATAGAGGTCCTGGATGGCAGGAAGCTTGGCCACAATGATGTACTTGGATGTACGCACTACCATCTGTAGTGTCTTGTGGTCGGAGGCTGAGCAGTTGCCATACCAGGTGGTGATGCAACCAGTCAGGAGGCTCTCGATGGTGCAGCTGTAGAACTTTTTGAGGATCTGGGGACCCATGCCAAATCTTTTCAGTCTCCTGATGGGGAATAGGTTTTGTCGTACCCTCTTCACAACTGTCTTGGTGTGTTTGGACCATGATAGTTTGTTGGTGATGTGGACACCAAGGAACTTGAAGCTCTCAACCTGCTCCACTACAGCCCTGTCGATGAGAATGGGGGCATACCCGGCCCTCCTTTTCCTGTAGTCCACGATCATCTCCTTTGTCTTGATCATGTTGAGGGAGAAGTTGTTACCCTGGCACCACACTGCCAGGTCTCTGACCTCCTTCCTATAGGCTGTCTCATTGTTGTCGGTGATCAGGTCTACCACTGTTTTGTCGTCAGGAAAAGGGGAGGCGCAAAATGGGAAAAAAGGGAGGCGCATAGGGGCTAGTCGCATTAGAAGGGGTGGGAGATGAGGAAATGTTGGACAGGCAAGGAGGCATGGCTGAGTCAAATATGAATGCTGACTTAATAAAGTGTTGATTAAAGAGCTCAGCCATGTGCTCCTTGTCAGTAACAACCACATTATCAACATTAAGGGACTGTGAGGAGGGGGGTTTGTTCTCCAGGTTTTTAACCGTTTTCCAGAACTTCTTGAGGTTAGAGCATTTTGCCAAATGGAATTCTTGAGGTGGAGTAACTCTGCCAGATCAAGGTCATACCAGGGGCTCTTTTTAATTCTCATTTTCTTTTGGGGGCTGGGTTTGTTAACAAAACTACTGAAATTATCAAAAAAGAAGGTCCAAGCTTCTTTGACAGAGGGGATCAAGCAGATTCTATACCAATCTACAGAGGCCAGGTCATGAAGGAAGCCACCCTTTGCCTTGATGACAGCTTTGCACACTCTTGGCATTCTCTCAACCAACTTTACCTGGAATGCTTTTTCAACAGTCTTGAAGGTGTTCCCACAAAAGCTGAGCACTTGTTGGCTGTCATTCCTTCACTCTGTGTCCAACTGATTCTGGAGACCAGGTCATCTGATGCAGCACTCCATCACTCTCCTTCTTGGTCAAATAACCTTTACACAGCATGGAGCTCCGTTGGGTCATTGTCAAATTGAAATGGTTGAACAACAAATGATAGTCCCATTAAGCGCAAACCAGATGGGATGGCATATTGCTGCAGAATGCTTTGGTAGCCATGCTGGTTACGTGTGCCTTGAATTGTAAATAAATCACTGACAGTGTTCACCAGAAAAGTACCTCCACACCATCACAACTCCTCCTTCATGCTTCACAATGGGAACCACACAATGGGAACCACACAAAGACACAGCGGTTGGAACCAAAAATCTCTCATTTGGACTCATCAGACCAAAGGACAGAGGTCCATCGGTCTAATGTCCATTGCTTGTCTTTTTTGCCCCAAACAAGTCTCTTCTCCTTATTGGTACTCTTTACTAGTGGTTTCTTTGCAGCAATTCGACCATGAAGGCCTGATTCACGCTGTCTCCTCAGAACAGTTGATGTTGAGATGTGTCTGTTACTTTAATGAGGGTGAAGCATTTATTTGGGCTGCAATTTCTAAGGCTGGTAACTCTAATGAACTTATCCTCTGCAGCAGACATAACTCTGGGTCCATTCCTGTGGCGGTCCTCATAACAGCCAGTTTCATCATAACGCTTGATGGTTTTTGCGACTGCACTTGAAGAAACTTTCTAAGATCTTGAAATATTCCAGATTGACTGACCTTCATGTCTTAAAGTAATGATGGACTGTCGTTTCTCTTTGCTTATTTGAGCTGTTCTCGTCATAATATGGACTTGGTCTTTTACCAAATAGGGCTATCTTCTGTATACCCCCCCCTTCCTTGTCACAACACAACTGGTTGGCTTAAGAAGGAAAGAAATTCCACAAATGTACTTTTAACAAAACACACCTGTTAATTGAAATGCATTCTAGGTGACTACCTCATGAAGCTGGTTGAGAGAATGCCAAGAGTGTGCAAAGCTGTCTTCAATGCAAAGGGTGGTTACTTTGACGAATCTCAAATATAAAATATATTTTGATCTGTTTAACACTTTTTTTGGTTACTACATGATTCCATATGTGTTATTTCATTTTGTTGATGTCTTCGATATGATTCTACAATGTAGAAATAGTACAAATAAAGAAAATGCCTTGAATGAGTAGGTGTGTCCAGACTGTTGACTGGTACTGTATATAATTATTTTTATATATATATTTTTTTTTTTGGGGGGGAGTTCCCCTGTCCCATTTTGTATAATAAAGTGTAATGGATTTATACTATAATT
Organism: Oncorhynchus gorbuscha; assembly: GCF_021184085.1. Lineage (NCBI taxonomy): Eukaryota > Metazoa > Chordata > Actinopteri > Salmoniformes > Salmonidae > Oncorhynchus > Oncorhynchus gorbuscha. The sequence goes on along the minus strand of NC_060183.1, from coordinate 30,882,146 downwards.
CAGTTGGGGGCGGTAATGCAAAATATTGGATGCCAACTGCCGTTAACTATCACCGAAGAAGAATCGCTACTGTTGACTGGCGTAGAGTTCGGCTGCCTACTCCAACTTGCCTCTAGAAAAAGTATGGTGTGCACAAACAACCCGAAAAAACCCTTGCTATAAAACCAAAACGAACAAAAATGTTACAAAACGTTGTCATAATATGTAAACATACTGTTCAAAACTGTTTCAGCTGGGATGCATGCAGAGACCTTAAGTTAATTTAACTCATGTCTGTTAGCAAAAAAGCTTGTTGTGAACAGTGTGCACATTTCTTCGTAGGCTAGTGCATAATTATAATGGGTTTTTGTGTGTGAGAGGGGTGTTGAAACTAAATTAGTAAAGACAAGATTGTGGCTAATAAAACTGAGCACAAAAATAAATGTTTTCAGGACCATGGAAAACTATGCGAGCCATTCCAGAGAAAAGAGCTAAACTAGTGGTCTAGTTTGTAAGCCTACATTTTTTACATTAGCAGGAGCAGGCCTGCAAGCCAAGGGCGAGAAAATGCCATCTTCCTAATTTGATATTGTTCGCGTTCGCCAAGTCTAGAATTGTAAACTAATAAAAAATAATCATATATTTTAATATCTCTCCTCAACCCCCAATTCCATTGCAAGAAAACATAGTTTGGAAAGCAAATGGCTATTGCTGTAAAGAGAAGACAATGAGGCTTCAGGGCTTCAGGCTTTTCGGTGTGGGAGAGTGTGAAATGTGGGGACCTGGTGTACAAGTAGGCACATGTAAGACATTTAATTTGTTTAGTATAGTCGGTTTGTAATTCCACTCACTAGTTGTAGCTGTATAGTCTGTTTGTTTGTGGTGTTGGTCTTGGCTAACTTAATGTTCCGGTTAAAATACACCAGTTATGCTATTTTGGATCACGCTGTTGATGTCATGCAGCCTGTCGTTTTTGTGTTTATACTTTTTCATAAAGACAAAACGGCAAGTTTGATGTCTGCGACAATAGAATGTTCATGATGTCACTCTGACAACTGTATAGACATGTCGATAGACGTAGTATAAACCAGCCTTTAATCTTGAAAACTTGTTTAGTAATATAAAGTACTCCCTCAGTTTAGCACATGGCCTCACATGTGAATCCTTAAAGAGATGGGTGGGGCTAAAGCTTAAGATGGTATGAACAATGCTGAATGGGTCTAGACAAAGAATGAGCTCTCCAGTAGGTGTACCGAAACACTCAAGGGCCATTTTCTCAAAAGTGGTTTTACAAGTTTTTCAACTTTCAAAGCAGAATGACTTTCCCATTGTTCCTCAACTGTAGTGTATGATATACCATTTTCTAGATCTAAATCTCTACTATAATCCAATGTAAAAAAACACCATTTCAAATGTTGCTACATAAGACCAAATCGAGCCAGTCAGTCACATTTTTCTAACTAGTGAGAATGCTCAGAAGCAGGCAATGTTGAAAAGTCATCTTTAGACATGTTCTAATTTTCTTAAATGTTGTTTTGTAATTTACTAAATCAAGGAGACAATAAGAAAATTGCATTTGCAAAAGTTGACCATTTTTCTGTGAGCCAATGGGGTAACCTAGGTAACCTCAGGAGGTTTCCCCACAGGCAGGCGGGGCCATGACTTTCTATTTTCTATCTAATAACGACTTGAGCTTCTCAATTACACTCCATGCTATTCTCAATACTACACTCAATCTTCCTCGACTCAGTTACTTTGTTACATGGCAGACTGTGTCTTGATCTGTGTAATGATATCCCCAATGCCCAATAATACTTGTGTTTTTTCTTCCACTGTTCCCACCCTGTGCTGAAGAACCACCAATGCGCTACTGGTCGGTCCTTCAATCAGTGGCATACCTTTACATCGCAGGCAGTGCAAACCAGACAACCCTACATCTCTGACCATCTCATGTTTGAGGTTAACGACTCGACATTTACGCTTGTCCTCTTAACTGAAATAAATAGTCGGACAAGAAGAATATAGATTTAGTTGTCCGAATGGACAAGTAAAAAAAAAGCACAAAAAATAATATCAAACAATTACTCCGATTAGAATTGGATCAGATAGGCCAATATTGGAATAATATTCCAAATCTATTTTTCATGTACATACATTTTTTAAAAGCCTACATGTCAAAGTGTAAGTGATATACAAATTGGCTACAGCCTCATGTCCAAAATGATGCTGACATGAGGGAGGTGCCAGAAAATGTAGCCAAACTTTAATGAGATGTTTAAGTACATAAACATAGGCCAAAACGCCAGTCATGTTTGACAAATATAATGAAGGATAATTAACATTAACATCTAAAGCAGGTGTCAAACTCGTTCCACGGAGGGCACAGTGTCTGCGGCTTTTTGCTCCTTCCTTGTACTTGATTGATGAATTAAGGTCACTGATAAATTGTAAGGTACTCCCGAAACCTGGTTGGCTGGGTCTTAAAACCTCTCTGGTACCAGTGGGACGGTAGCGTCCCACCTCGACAACAGCAAGTGAAATTGCAGGGCGCCAAATTCAAAACAACAGAAATCCCATAATCAAAATTCCTCAAACATACAAGTATTATACACCATTTTAAAGATAAACTTCTTGTAAATACAACCACAGTGTTCAATTTCAAAAAGGCCTTACAGTGAAAGCACACCAAACGATTATGTTACGTCAGCGCCTAGTCACAGAAAACCATACAGCCATTTTCCAGCCAAGGAGAGGGCTCACAAAATTCAGAAATAGCGATTAAATTCATCACTAACCTTTGATGATCTTTATCAGATGGCACTCCCAGGTCTCCATGTTAGACAATACATGTTTGTTTTGTTCGATAATGTCCCTCTTAATGTCCAAAAACCTCAGTTTTGTTGGTGCGTTTAGTTCAGTAATCGAAAGGCACAATGCGCACTCACAACATCCAGACGAAAAGTTTTTTTAAAGTACCATAAAAGTTTGTAGAAACATGTCAAACGATGTTTAAAATCAATCCTCAGGTTGTTTTTGTCATAAATAATATTTCAACCGGACAAAAGCTTCGTCAATAGAAAAAGAGAAACAAGAAAGGCGCACTCCCGATCATGCGCTGAAATCATGTCTGGGAATTTCCACTGTCCACTCAATGAAAGTGCCATATCTCCCTCATTTTACAGAGTAAAAGCCTGAAACAATGCCTAAAGACTGGCCACATGTAGAAGAAGCCATAGAGATCGTGAACTGGGTCCTAAGTCTTTGTATGGTGGATAGGCTTTCAATTGAAAAACAGCAACTCAGCTTTCACTGTAGAAATGTCATCTTAACATTTCAAACAACTATAATACCAAAGCATTTCAAGTGAACTTTCAATAACAAGTTTACAGTCTGGAATTCTTAGGGCAGCGATCCGCCTACACCCTTTGACATTTCACATGTCTATGGCAGCTCTGGGCTTGACCTCTCTTCCTGACCTTGTGCGAGATGATGCTGAGCATGCTTCTGTGTCAGTCAACAGTTCTTGTGGTGTTGCAAGTAAGTATGGTGTATGTTGTGCTGTGTGTGTGTGTGTTTGTTTAGTCCAACACGTTCTCTTTCAGGGGAACAGTTAATCTCATCAGTGTATTGTTCTTTTGTTTTCAGTAGGTGACGACGATTGCAGCGGTACACCGCTCCTTCTGTATGGACGTGATATGAACGTTCAGTGACAGCTGGCTGGATGACGACTGCTGGCTTCCAGAGGCCATGCTCCTGGATTGTAACGGACTCTCCGTCGATCAGTGGTAGCAGTGGTCTAGCTGACCTGTCGTAGTAGTATCGCTTTTGTTGTTGTTGCAGCTGCTGGTTGGTGCTGGGAAGGATTGAGCGAAGTCTGCGGCTCATCAACAGCTGGGCTGGTGATTTGAAGTTGTAAACAGGAGTGTTGCGGTATTCAAAGAGACTGAGGTAGGGGTCTCGCTTGTCTGCTATTGCTTTGTCCATGAGTAATTTAGCAATCTGCACAGATTTTTCAGCAAGGCCATTACTTTGAGGGTAATGTGGTGATGTGGTGACGTGTGAACTCCCATGCTTTTGTGAAGGATTCAAACTCATTTGATCTGTAACAGGGCCCACTGTCAGATATTAAAGTCTCTACCATGCCAAGCCTGGCAAAGGTTGCTTTCAGCTTGTGTATCACAGCTGCAGATGTGGTGCTGTTAAGGTTGTCGAGTTCGAAGTATCTGCTGTAGTAGTCCACTGTTACGATGTAGTCCTCGTTGTTCCAGGTGAACAGATCGGTTGCCACAACCTGCCAGGGTCGGTCTGGGATACAGTGAGGTAACATTGGCTCTTTCGTGTTTGAGGGGCGTCGTTCAAGACAGATGGCACATTTACCAACAATGTCCTCTATTTGTTTGTACATTCCGGGCCAAAACAAAATGTCCCGTGCTCTCTGTTTGCACTTTTCCATGCCCATGTGTCCAGCAGTCTGAGACTGGTAGGAATAATAATTTTCTCTCCTTTGAAAATTATTCCGTTGATCTGTGATAGTTCATCACGATGGTTCCAGAATTCTTATACGCTCTGAGGGCTTTTTCTCCTCTCCTCAGGCCATCCATCCTGTATGACTTTCCTTAGCTGTGTGAGTTGTGAGTCCTTTTCTGTTTCTACTCGGATCTCCTTCAGTTTTGTGTCACTGACTGGTAAGTTGCTGTACACAGTGTGCACTTGCATGTCCATGCCTTCACAGAGGCTGCTGTCCTTGTAGGTAAGAAACTTCCTGGAGAGTGTGTCTGCGATAGGAATGTCTTTGCCTGGACGGTGAATGATTGCGAAGTCGTATTTTTGTAGTTGAAGGATCATTCTCTGTAGCCTTAGCGGGGCTGCGGCTAGTGGTTTCCTCATGATTGACTCAAGGGGCTTGTGGTCGGATTCCACAATGACTTGTTGTCCATATACGTACTGATGGAAACGTTTACATCCGAACAGAATGGCGTAGAGCCCTTTTTCGATTTGAGCTTAGTTGATTTCATAGTCTGTGAGAGATTTGGAAGCGTAGCCGATGGGTTTTCCTTCTTGTAGTAGCACTGCATCTAGTCCATACTTTGATATGTCCACTTGGAGTCTAAGCTCTTTGTTGGGGTCGTAGTAGGCAAGGATTGGTCCTGGTTCTCTCGTGATCAAGTCTTTCACACTCTGGAAAGCAGTGTCATGTTGCTTGTCCCAGAGAAACTCACGGGACTGCTTTAGCAGTTGACGCAGGGGTGCATTAGCATTGGAGAGACTGGGTGTGAACTTGACTAAGTAGTTAACCATGCCAAGCACTGTTTCAGCTCTGCACGGTTCTTTGGTGGCTCCATTTCTTTTATGGCTGAGATCTTCTGTGGGTCTGGCTTGATTCCATTCGCTGTGAGAAAATGTCCGAAGTAGCTGACCTCTGTATTGCCGACTGTGCTCTTCTCGGGGTTGAGCCGGACTCCTCTCTCGCGGGACCTTTGCAGGATTTCAGCATTGCAGGTTTCTGGGATAATGGTGTTGATGTGAGCCATTAACAACTTTTCAAAGCACTTCATGGCTATGAATGTGAGTGCAACGGGTCTGTAGTCATTTAGGCAGGTTGCCTTTGTGTTCTTGGGGACAGGGACTATGGTGGTCTGCTTGACACATGTTGATATTACAGACTCAATCAGGGACATGTTGAAAATGTCAGTGAAGACACCTGGACTCGCCAGTGCAGCTGGACCTGTGAACAAACAGCATTAAACACTTAAACCGCCTGCATACATAGGTTTGGCTGGTGCCTAGCAGAACTCGGCTAGATGAACCAAATGAGTGTGCTCGCATACTCCCTTAAAATAAAAACGAAAAAGGGGAAAGGAGCGATATTACCCCAGGACCGTAGAGGACGATGAGCTGGTAATAGCCATCTATGGGCAAAAAAGGAGGTGACAACAGACCCAAACAAGGAATGACATAAATGACATAAAACATCCAGGTTTTAAACAATTAAGTTCATGGTTAAATAGTTTCAAATTGCTAACTCCTCCGCTCAGATTCAAGGTGGGTGATGTGTGGTGTGACCATTTGATCTGAACAAACCAAGTAAACAGAATCAAGCATTTAGAACAGGGGTGTAAAACTCATTCCGTGGAGGGCCTAGTTTCTGCAGGTTTTTGTTTTTTTCTTTCAATCAACTTCACTAGGGTAGGGGGCAGCATTCTGAATTTTGGATGAAAAGTGTGCCCAAATTAAACTGCCTGCTACTCAGGCCCATAACCTAGGATATGCATAGAATTGGTAGATTTGGATAGAAAACACTCTAAAGTTTCCAAAACTGTTAAAATAATGTCTGTGAGTATAACAGAACTGATTTGGCAGGCGAAAACCTGAGGAAAATCCATCCAGGAAGTACTATTATTTTGAAAGGCTGTTTTTCCATTGAAAGCCTATCCACCATACAAAGACTTAGGACCCAGTTCACGATCTCTATGGCTTCTTCTACATGTGGCCAGTCTTTAGGCATTGTTTCAGGCTTTTACTCTGAAAATAACAGTATATTGGATCATTGTTTCAGAGTCTATGCTGATTCAGTTGGTGTAGTATGCAATATAAATGGTTACTTACCTTGAGTCCAAACTACAGAGCATGTATTCAAAAGAAACGCTTAGAATATGTAAACATTTTTATTTTGTTTTAAAAGAAGGGGGATGTAATATTCATATGTGTAAACATACTGAATTTTAATTGGATGCATTTTACTGCCGTATCATACTGTGCTATGATTGGTTAAGACCACCCAGATGGTTAGGTCATGGTCAGTTGATCATGGTTGGAGATACGTCAACATGCCAGTTGTAGCTAGCTAATAAAGAGCTACGTTAATAAATATCCTGTAGTACTGCATTTTCTTATTTTGCACAAAGCGTGCAAAACAAGACAACTCCTGAACAGATAATCAAATGGCAACCCAGACTATTTGCATTGTGTGCCCCCCCCACAGCCCCTCTTTTTACGCTGCTGCTACTGTCTGTTATCATATATGCATAGTCACTTTAACTATACATGAATGTACTGTTGAATGAATGTACTTTTTACTGTTGTTTTATTTCTTTACTTACCTATTGTTCACCTAATACCTGTTTTGTACTATTGGTTAGAGCCTGTAAGTAAGCATTTCACTGTAAGATATGTTGTATTCGGCGCACGTGACAAATAAACTTTGATTTGATGTCTGGCAAGTACGCAACTCTTTGGCTGCATAATCACAGAAACACCTCATCCTCATGGTACCCCAACTACTGCTGGGAGACTACAAATGATTTGTGCATTTCTTTCACACACTATTACTCGAGCTTCTTTCTGGCAGTGGATTGCTGTGCACTCTTAAAAAGTGGCACAAGAAAATGAATCATCATGAGTAAAGGTTCGAACACACCGACAGTGTTATTGTGCAAAATAGTACGCAGCATCCTCTGGATATGTATGCCACACAAGATCAACATTCACCTTCTTATACCATTTCTGTCAAACTATCTACGCATACAATCTGACGCATACGTCTGATAAATCCAAGGTATGCACCATACCGTACGCTCTGCAACGCAATGTTGCAAGGAAAACAGAGCGTTTCATTGGAAATTAATGTAATGTAATTTGCTGTACCAAAATACAATGAGAAGTGTAAGGAACTCCGCAAACTATGAAAACACAGATAAAATAAACCCAATTTAACCTATAAAAAAACGTGTATTACAGAAAATAGATGATTTGCAGTACGGATCAGAATTTTATTTTCGTAGAAGGTTAGGAGAACTTACGCAGCAGGTAAGGATAATTAACGTAGCAGGTTATAAACATTAGGTTAAGGTTAGGACATTGGTTAGGCTAGGGTTAGTTAAAATGCTCCCCGAAATTACTCAAAATGTCGATTTATGTGTAACTTCCATAGCTGTATAAAGTAGCTGTATAAAGAATCCCGGAGCAGACAACGCGAAAAGTCTGTCGATGTGGCCTTGAGCAAGACACTTGACCCTAATTTGCTCCAGTAACGCCATATTACCATGGCTGACCCTGTAAAACAACACATTTCACTGCATCTATCCGGTGAATGTGACAATAAAAACATATTTTTCCATGAATTATCCCAGTAAACCCAGATCTCGAAAATAGCAGATATGGTGAACGTGAGTAGATTACATTGAAAATAACGGTTGGCCGTCTTGGACACTGTCTTCAGTTATTTTATAGTTCAATGACCTCACTAATGGTGCTTTCAAGACAACTGGGAACTCGGGAAAAAAAATTGGTCAAAGTTGGATGACTGTACTAAACAAATTTTCCCAGTCTGAGCTTGTTTTTTCCTGAGGCAGAGATTTCCGGAGTTGCCAGTTGTTTTTAATGCGGCAACGGTCACATACAGTATCTATCTGCGCATGTGCACGTGTTGCTTCACGCTGTTACACCGTGGTAGCAACAGGACCAACACAGCAGAGAAGTTTGGTAGAGAAGTTTTAACGCTCGTAGTTGTTGCGGTAATTGACCCACTATGTTGTTTCCTTTGTGTACCTACTTCACATCGCTGGGTATACCTTTAGCTAGCTAACTAGATTTATCTAGCTAGCTATCTAGTTGGCAATACACTTGCCCCGTGGCTGGCTGTCATGATCAAACCAACACACTTTGGATCAATAAAAAAGGCAAAACCCAAAACGGAATCAACCCACCTTATCCTTTTTTGAGTAATCCTTGTTTCTTTTTTCTGGTTGACTGTTGTGTTATGTTGTATTTGAACACCAACATGTGTTTTCAACGCTAGCTCTCGCCTCCCCTCCAGACAGTCATTTGAATCGAGGTGACAACTAACATCGTTGCTTAGCAACCAACCTCATTTTGAACCCCCTCCGCTCATGGAGATGTCATGACCCATGACGCAATTGTAAAGGCAAAAACAATGAGGTGCCAAATTGAGGGGACATATGATTATTATCACGCACTACAACATCTATAAAAGCTACTTTGTAATAAATGTTTGCACAATAAACGCAGTATACGAGATAATAGGATGAGTTATGTTGAAACATAAATGTATATTGTGGGTTTTATGTTAGGGTGAACCTATGGGCACGTTTGAGTGTCAGGGCAAAGGCACAGGGCTAAAGCTAAAACAGTACAGAATGAAGATAAGCAGGAACTGCTTGGCTAATACAAATCCCTGATCAGTCCTATCATCAACTGATTTCAGGCAGTGTATGGCTGTGGATTGACTGCATTGTTTGAATGGAATGTAGACATATTGGCAGTTCATTTTAAAACATTTATGGAATCATTCCTCTAAACCTGTCTGGCTAGTTAGCTAGCAAACATACAGTGCAGATAAATTCTTCAAAATCATTATTTGACACAATATCTTATCACAGCACTGGCAAACCATGGACCAACTCCCTGACCAAAATGGCTGCGCTTTATCACATCATAAGAAGGTTCATGCCCATTCTAGTATTCTAATTCCTAATTCTATGAGCTAAACTCATGTGCTGAATCACGTCATTGAGTAGGCAAACTGTGCATGTGCAGGCTGTCAATTCAAAGGCATCTTAAATATAAAGTTGTTTTTGATGAAAATGTAATGAATGAAAAAGTATGTGGACACCTGCTCATCAAACATCTCATTCCAAAATCATGGGCATTAATATGGAGTTGGTCCCCCTTTGCTGCTATAACAGCCTCCACTCTTCTGGGAAGGTTTTCCACTAGATGTTGGAACATTGCTGCGGGTACTTGCTTCCATTCAGCTACTAGAGCATTAATGAGTGTCATGCTGAAACGGGAAAGGGCCTTCCCAAACTGTTGCCACAAAGTTAGAAGCACATAATTGTATAGAATATAATTGTAAGCAGTAGCGTTAAGATTTCCTTTCACTGGAACAAAGGGGCCTAGCTCGAACTATACAAATAAGCCATAGACCATTATTCCTCTTGCTCCAAACTTTACAGTAGGACTATTGCGTTCTCCTGGCATCCGCCAAACCCAGATTCGTCAGTCAGACTGCCAGATGGTGAAGCGTGACACCACTCCAGTCGACGCTTGGCATTGCGCATTGTGATCTTAGGCTTGCGTGCGGTTACTCGGCCATGGAAACCCATTTCATGAAGCTCCAGACGAACAGTCCTTGTGCTGACGTTGCTTCCAGAGGCAGTTTGGAACTCGGTAGTGAGTGTTGCGACTGAGGACAGACGTCATTTCACGATGACATGGCTCTATACATAACTGAGTGACGCTGTCACGACTCCGACAGGCCTACTAGCTGCCACTGATTCTTTTCTCCCCCTCCTTATGTGTTTATTGAGTACACCTGTTTTGAGTTGGTTATAATTAGTGATGCTTTATTAGTCAGCCGGCCCACCTGGTTATTTGTGCGGGATTGATTATTGTAACCCTGGTGTTTGCATTAGATGTATATGTTAATGTATTTAGTGCTAGACTGTTTTCATTTCTCTGTGTCTGGGGCATTTGGTTTGAGCACCCGTAAGTGGGGTGACCATAGTTCACCGTGTGTGCATTAGAAAAAGAAAAGGCAGTTTATTGAACTCTGCTTTCCTGCGCCTGATTTCACCCTCACGACACCCAGGACCTTACAGACGCATTAAATCTGTTTTTGGTTTGGGTACCGTGAACAAATCCACAGTGGCGTGTCCGTTTGAGGTGTATGCAAATAGATTAGTGGTTTGGCATTTTCAACACAGAAATGTTTCTTAAAAAGACTAGAAGAGAAGTAGTCTATTTCTCCTCAACCCTCAACCATGAAAGACTATCATGCATGTTGTTAATTAATGTTCATTTTGTGTGTGCACTTAAGGGTAAGGCGTGCTGCTTTGTTTTGAGCCAGCTGCAGCTTTGCTAGGTCTTTCTTTGCTGCACCTGGTCATACTACTGGACAGTAATGAAAATGGGACAAGAACAAAGCCTGAACAACTAGTACAGTTAATCTTCGTGTCAAAAATACAGAACATATTTTTATAACAGACATACCTCTCCCCATCTTGACAACAACTTTGTCAATATGACTTAACCATGATAACTGACCATCCAATGTTACTCATAGGAGTTCAGGTCCTTCAACTTGATCAATGGGCACACCCTTTATGCACAACTCGTGTTTAGGTTGAGGTCTACGAGAATGCTTTGAACTAAATACAATGCTTAGATGTATTTAAGACCAGTTTATTGTTACCTACCCATTCTGACTGTAACTCCTTGCTAAGAGTCTCAGTGAGCTCACTGGCTGTAGGTGCTGATGTATAGTGTTCAATCATCAACACATATAGTCATTTTAGCTTCTTGTAAGACAAGTGGCAAATCATTTGCAAAAATTGAGAAGAGTAACGGCCCAAGGAAAATGCTCAGAGGGATATCGCACTGTACATATCTGATGTTACAGAGGCTTCCATTGATAAAAACTCTCAGAGTTCGATTGGATAAGTAACTTCCCAACAATCTGATGGCAGGTGATGTAAAGACATAACAAGTGAGTTTTAGTGAGCTTGATCAACTTTGCAGCCAACAGTGCAGGGAACTGCCGACTGACTGATCTACAAAGAATCTAGCATAATAAATACAGTGCCTTGCGAAAGTATTCACCCACCCTGGAATTGTTTATATTTTGTTGCCTTTACAACCTGGAATTAAAATAGATTTTTTTGGTGGGGGTTGTATAATTTGATTTACACATGCCTAACACTTTGAAGATGCAAAATATTTTTTATTGTGAAACAAACAAGAAAAAGTACAACAAAACAGAAGACTTGAGTGTGCATAACTATTCAGCCCCACAAAAGTCAATTCTTTATAGAGCCACCTTTTGCAGAAATTACAGCTGCAAGTCTCTTGGGGTATGTCTCTATAAGCTTGGCACATCTAGCAACTGGGATTTTTGCCCATTCTTCAGGCAAAACGGCTCCAGCTCCTTCAAGTTGGATGGGTTCCGCTGGTCTACAGCAAACTTGAAGTCATACCACAGATTCTCAATTGGATTGATGTCTGGGATTTGACTAGGACATTCCAAGATATTTTAATGTTTCCCCTTAAACCACTCAAGTGTTGCCTTAGCAGTATGCTTAGGGTCATTGTCCTACTGGAAGGGGGATGTGTCAGAAAACATAACTCGATTTAAGCAAGGTCATTTAAAAAATTGTCTTTAGTTTGGGTTACTTTCCTAAGTTATTCTTAAATATGGGTTGTCTCATCAATTATTCCATTCATATTTCTAGAAAATACAAACTTATTTTGGAATATTTAACCATGATAACTGAGGGTCTTAGGGTCATTGTCCCAGTCTCAAATCTCTGGAAGACTGAAACAGGTTTCCCTCAAGAATTTCCCTGTATTTAGTGCCATCCGTCATTCCTACAATTCTGACCAGTTTCCCAGTCCCTGCCAATGAAAAACATTCCAACATCATGATGCTGACACCACCATGCTTTACTGTGGGGATGGGGTTCTTGGGGTGATGGGAGGTGTTGGGTTTGCGCCAGACATAGCGTTTTCCTTGATGGCCAAAAAGCTCAATTTTAGTCTCATCTGACCAGAGCACCTTCTTCCATATGTTTGAGTCTCCCACTTGCCTTTTGGCGAACACCAAACGTGTTGCTTATTTTTTTCTTTAAGCAATGGCTTTTTTTCTGGCCACTCTTCCTTAAAGCCCAGCACTGTGGAGTGTAATGCTTAAAGTGGTCAAATGGAGAGATACTTCAATCTCCACTGTGGGGCTTTGAAGCTCCTTCAGGGTTATCTTTGGTCACTTTGTTGCCTCTCTGATTAATTCTCTACTAGCCTGGTCCATGAGTTCTTGGTGGGCGGCCCTCTCTTGGCAGGTTTGTTGTGGTGCCATATTCTTTCCATTTTTTTCCTAATGGATTTAATGGTGCTCCGTGGGATGTTCAAAGTTTCTTATCTTTTTTTATAACCCAACCCTGATCTGTACTTCACCACAACTTTGTCTCTGACCTGTTTGGAGAGCTCCTTGGACTTCATAGTGCTGCTTGCTTGGTGGTGTTGCAGACTCTGGGGCTTTTGAGGACAGGTGTTTATATACTGATCTCATGTGACAGATCATGTGACACTTAGATTGCACACAGGTGGACTTTATTGAACTAATTATGTAGACCAATGTAGACTATTTCATGTATGTCCATTACATGAAATCCAAATAAAAATCTATTTAAATTACAGTTTGTAATGCAGCAAAATATGAAAAACTCGAAGGGGGATGAATACTTTTGCAAGGCGCTGTAACTACTCATTATTATTTGTAGATTAGTCAGTCAGTCACAATTTACCCATGATACATTATGGTTCTGGTCCTCTTGAACACGGCCAGTGCCTCCCATTAAATAGCTAGGCAATGGCTGCGTGGTGCAGTTGGTGAGAAGCAACTAAGACTTGAAGGCGACTTCATAAAAAACTGCATGACCTTTGATCACATGGTTTTTGTAAAGTTCATGGAGTCGACATGTAGGCGCAAGTCGGTAGAGCCCTGCACGGGCGTTAATTGTAAGGCCGAGCCCTACATTCAGGCCCTACCCTACCCAGGCCTGATTGCTTCTGCCAAATGTATGGCCCGGCCCGGCCCGGCCCTGCCCAAAACCCAAAATCAGAAATGACTTCCTCCATTAGTAAATCCATTAGCCGCTCCTCTCTGTCTGTCACTCGCTCACTGCACATTTAGCTCGCTCTACATGCATTCTTCTCATGAGTCTGTGAGTATCCATAGCAACAGCTCCACTTGGGCTGCTCTGCTCAATGATGAGACATGAGAAAGTAGTTAGCTACTTTTCATCACTCTAAACTCTGACAACTCAAGGAACATTTCTATTTTCTGTGAAATAATCTCACATTTTTTATGTTTGACAAGGTTGAAGCACTTCTGACACAATCGTATGATCTTAGTCAGATATGACTGTACTGCACAGGAGAGCATGAGGAAATGGTGTGTTCAATTTAGTGATATCTGAGTCCTGCCTGTACCCTAGTTATTGACGAAAAACAGGCCTTACCCGCAGTCGTGTCTTTGGCTATGTCGGATTAATTGATATGACATGCTATTCTATAAAATAATTTATCCGTAATTAATATCACCTGATTGAGCTAAACATGTAAATGTAATTAACTAGAGAGTCGGGCACCACAAAATAATATTTATGGAGCTGTAATCTTCCGAATAAACTCTTAAAGACCTAGTAATATTTTACATCAATAGCAGTCAATATCAATAGTCGTCCTAATTCAGTCTCATCTGAAAGTTGTAAATTATTTTATCTGCAAGAACCCTGGCTAACAAGTCGAATCAGCAATACAAAATTGGGTTTAATTATTTATTTACCAAATTTCTAACTAATCACACAGAATTACACATATACACAATTAATCATAACTTGATTACAAATGACGTCATAAAGGTCCTGTGTAGCTCAGTTGGTAGAGCATGGCGCTTGTAACGCCAGGGTAGTGGGTTTGATCCCCCGGGACCACCCATACGTAGAATGTATGCACACATGACTGTAAGTCGCTTTGGATAAAAGCGTCTGCTAAATGGCATATATTATTATTATTATATTATAAATGGCATATATTATTATTATTATTATAAAGGAAAACGTAAAGGAAAACGTCCCTGGCGGGCGGAACAGATATGACAGCTTGTTACACAAAAGAAAAGTGGCTGGGTTGAGTGAAGGAGCGGGAAGACTGGGTAACAAAGGAAGAAGCTGGGCTATCGGCCAAAGCCAGCTAGCCTACAAAGTCAACAACGCAGCCACTGCCAGCTAGCCTACTTCAGCAGTACTGTATCATTTTAATCATTTTAGTCAATAAGATTCTTGCTACGTAAGCTTAACTTTCTGAACATTCGAGACGTGTAGTCCACTTGTCATTCCAATCTCCTTTGCATTAGCGTAGCCTCTTCTGTAGCCTGTCAACTATGTGTCTGTCTATCCCTGTTCTCTCCTCTCTGCACAGACCATACAAACGCTCCACACCGCGTGGCCGCGGCCACCCTAATCTGGTGGTCCCAGCGCGCACGACCCACGTGGAGTTCCAGGTCTCCGGTAGCCTCTGGAACTGCCGATCTGCGGCCAACAAGGCAGAGTTCATCTCAGCCTATGCCTCCCTCCAGTCCCTCGACTTCTTGGCACTGACGGAAACATGGATCACCACAGATAACACTGCCACTCCTACTGCTCTCTCTTCGTCCGCCCACGTGTTCTCGCACACCCCAAGAGCTTCTGGTCAGCGGGGTGGTGGCACCGGGATCCTCATCTCTCCCAAGTGGTCATTCTCTCTTTCTCCCCTTACCCATCTGTCTATCGCCTCCTTTGAATTCCATGCTGTCACAGTTACCAGCCCGTTCAAGCTTAACATCGTTATCATTTATCGCCCTCCAGGTTCCCTCGGAGAGTTCATCAATGAGCTTGATGCCTTGATAAGCTCCTTTCCTGAGGACGGCTCACCTCTCACAGTTCTGGGCGACTTTAACCTCCCCACGTCTACCTTTGACTCATTCCTCTCTGCCTCCTTCTTTCCACTCCTCCTCTTTTGACCTCACCCTCTCACCTTCCCCCCCTACTCACAAGGCAGGCAATACGCTCAACCTCATCTTTACTAGATGCTGTTCTTCCACTAACCTCATTGCAACTCCCCTCCAAGTCTCCGACCACTACCTTGTATCCTTTTCCCTCTCGCTCTCATCCAACACTTCCCACACTGCCCCTACTCGGATGGTATCGCGCCGTCCCAACCTTCGCTCTCTCTCCCCCACTACTCTCTCCTCTTCCATCCTATCATATCTTCCCTCTGCTCAAACCTTCTCCAACCTATCTCCTGATTCTGCCTCCTCAACCCTCCTCTCCTCCCTTTCTGCATCCTTTGACTCTCTATGCCCCCTATCCTCCAGGCCGGCTCGGTCCTCCACTCCCGCTCCGTGGCTCGACGACTCATTGCGAGCTCACAGAACAGGGCTCCGGGCAGCCGAGCGGAAATGGAGGAAAACTCGCCTCCCTGCGGACCTGGCATCCTTTCGCTCCCTCCTCTCTACATTTTCCTCTTCTGTCTCTGCTGCTAAAGCCACTTTCTACCACTCTAAATTCCAAGCTTCTGCCTCTAACCCTAGGAAGCTCTTTGCCACCTTCTCCTCCCTCCTGAATCCTCCTCCCCCCCCTCCTCCCTCTGCAGATGACTTCGTCAACCATTTTGAAAAGAAGGTCGACGACATCCGATCCTCGTTTGCTAAGTCAAACGACACCGCTGGTTCTGCTCACACTGCCCTACCCTGTGCTCTGACCTCTTTCTCCCCTCTCTCTCCAGATGAAATCTCGCGTCTTGTGACGGCCGGCCGCCCAACAACCTGCCCGCTTGACCCTATCCCCTCCTCTCTTCTCCAGACCATTTCCGGAGACCTTCTCCCTTACCTCACCTCGCTCATCAACTCATCCCTGACCGCTGGCTACGTCCCTTCCGTCTTCAAGAGAGCGAGAGTTGCACCCCTTCTGAAAAAAACCTACACTCGATCCCTCCGATGTCAACAACTACAGACCAGTATCCCTTCTTTCTTTTCTCTCCAAAACTCTTGAACGTGCCGTCCTTGGCCAGCTCTCCCGCTATCTCTCTCAGAATGATCTTCTTGATCCAAATCAGTCAGGTTTCAAGACTAGTCATTCAACTGAGACTGCTCTTCTCTGTATCACGGAGGCGCTCCGCACCGCTAAAGCTAACTCTCTCTCCTCTGCTCTCATCCTTCTAGACCTATCGGCTGCCTTCGATACAGTGAACCATCAGATCCTCCTCTCCACCCTCTCCGAGTTGGGCATCTCCGGCGCGGCCCACACTTGGATTGCGTCCTACCTGACAGGTCGCTCCTACCAGGTGGCGTGGCGAGAATCTGTCTCCTCACCACGCGCTCTCACCACTGGTGTCCCCCAGGGCTCTGTTCTAGGCCCTCTCCTATTCTCGCTATACACCAAGTCACTTGGCTCTGTCATAACCTCACATGGTCTCTCCTATCATTGCTATGCAGACGACACACAATTAATCTTCTCCTTTCCCCCTTCTGATGACCAGGTGGCGAATCGCATCTCTGCATGTCTGGCAGACATATCAGTGTGGATGACGGATCACCACCTCAAGCTGAACCTCGGCAAGACGGAGCTGCTCTTCCTCCCGGGGAAGGACTGCCCGTTCCATGATCTCGCCATCACGGTTGACAACTCCATTGTGTCCTCCTCCCAGAGCGCTAAGAACCTTGGCGTGATCCTGGACAACACCCTGTCGTTCTCAACTAACAACAAGGCGGTGGCCCGTTCCTGTAGGTTCATGCTCTACAACATCCGCGGAGTACGACCCTGCCTCACACAGGAAGCGGCGCAGGTCCTAATCCAGGCACTTGTCATCTCCCGTCTGGATTACTGCAACTCGCTGTTGGCTGGGCTCCCTGCCTGTGCCATTAAACCCCTACAACTCATCCAGAACGCCGCAGCCCGTCTGGTGTTCAACCTTCCCAAGTTCTCTCACGTCACCCCGCTCCTCCGCTCTCTCCACTGGCTTCCAGTTGAAGCTCGCTTCCGCTACAAGACCATGGTGCTTGCCTACGGAGCTGTGAGGGGAACGGCACCTCAGTACCTCCAGGCTCTGATCAGGCCCTACACCCAAACAAGGGCACTGCGTTCATCCACCTCTGGCCTGCTCGCCTCCCTACCACTGAGGAAGTACAGTTCCCGCTCAGCCCAGTCAAAACTGTTCGCTGCTCTGGCCCCCCCAATGGTGGAACAAACTCCCTCACGACGCCAGGACAGCGGAGTCAATCACCACCTTCCGGAGACACCTGAAACCCCACCTCTTTAAGGAATACCTAGGATAGGATAAAGTAATCCTTCTCACCCCCCCCCCCCTTTAAAATTTAGATGCACTATTGTAAAGTGACTGTTCCACTGGATGTCATAAGGTGAATGCACCAATTTGTAAGTCGCTCTGGATAAGAGCGTCTGCTAAATGACTTAAATGTAAATGTAAATGTAATTAGGAAAGACGAAGTCAGTCAGAGTGACAAGAAGTCAGGAGTGAGGGAATGATTATTGGAGCAAAGTACAGAGAGATCCTTGATAAAAACCTGCTCCAGACAACAACCCTAAGAACATAGTCAAGACAACACAGGAGTGGCTTCGGGACAAGGTTCTGGATGTCTTTGAGTGGCCGAGCCAGAGCCCGGATTTGAACCTGATCGACCAAATCTGGAAAGACCTGAAAATAGCTGCAGCAATGCTCCCTGTCCAACCGTACAGAGCTTGAGAGGATCTGCAGAGAAGAATGGGAGAAACTCCCCAAATACACATATGCCAAGCTTGTAGCATCATACTGAAGAGGACTTGAGGCTGTAATCACTGCCAAAGTCACTTCAACAAAGTACAGAGTAAAGATTCTGAATACTTGTGTAAATGTCATATTTAAGTTTTTGGTTTTTTAATACATTTGCAAAAAAAATGAAAAATCTGTTTTTGCTTTGTCATTATTGTGTGTAGACTGATAAAAAAACTAAACTAAATAATCAAGTTTAGAAAGAAATGTGGAAAAGAGTAAAAGGGTGTGAATACTTTCCTGAATGGACTGTGTATACAAAAGTATGTGGACACCCCTTCAAGTGAGTGGATTCGGCTATTTCAGCCACACCCGTTGCTGACAGGTGTATAAAATCGAGCACACAGCCATGCAATCTACAAAGAAAAACAATGGCAGTAGAATTGCCCGCACTCAAACCAGGTTCAGAATGTCCAATGACTACCCTTCAATATTGCTCTCGCTTTAGTTTGTCCATTTTCATCTCACACGAGTTTACATGAATTTTGTAATCATTCTAATATCAATAGCTATTTGATCATGTTACCTACTGGACTCAAGCGAGGTTCAGAATAGCGGCAACTGATGTCCAGTTTGTAAGACAGAAAAGCCTCTGATGATACCACGGGTGGCTGTGACCCCGTCATGTCAAAGTGAGGAAATTCTATGAAGCGTGGGTAAACGGCGGGACATAAGTAAGAGTCCCTTGAGGTTGCCAAATGCCTCGTCATCTAATTAGTGACGCGCATGAATGGATGAACGAGATTCCCACTGTCTCTATGTTTGAGGAATTTAATTCCTATGTGGTGTTAACCAATTCAATTATAACAAAGCAAAACACTTTGTCCGTTTCTAAGAATTTGTAAGGTTCTTATTTGCATAAAATAGACAAAGATCAGTCTCAAAATTAATCAATAGCGTTTATTCCCGAGAGCTCTGGTCATAATACCATGTACATTGGTTTATATACCTCACATTTTGTCATAAATGTCCCTTCTCCTCTCAGATACAATGGAAATATAGTTCACAAGCCTTCTCACATTGTCTGCCACCTGTTAAACAATTACTACAAGCCAAAGGTATCTCCCCTCCCTGGGTAGGGACAGAATGTCCTGTAAGGAACACAGTATTCCAGCCGGTCTGACGATAGCTCCATTAGTTTCTAACAAGGAACAGGAAGTCCTTGTTCTAATTCTTGACTAAAACTGCACACATTATATTCAGTATTATGACTATAATAAGGACTGGAGGTCTGTAGTAAGCTATACACTCTCAGGCCCAGTGAGAGGGCAGGCAGGTGGGCAGGGATTGTAGGCTAGAGGCCAGGAGTCAGAGGTCACCAGGTCAATGGGGTCACTGTCCTTCAGGGGGCAGAGCAGGCATATTCATGTAAAATCGTGTGAGATGGAAATGGACCAAAAAAGGGTGTGCAATGTGTAGGCCCACTGAACGTACATTCTGAACCTTGTTTGAGGGCCGTAGGTCACATGACCAAGGAGCTATTGAAATTCTAAAGTTGGAGAAATTCATGTAAAATCGTGTGAGATGAAAATTGACAAACTAAAGGGTGTGCAATATGTAGGCCCAATGAATGTACATTCTGAATCTTGTTTGTACATTCTGAATCTTGCTTGTCAGCAGGTCACATAACCAAGGAGCTTTTGAAATTAGAATGTTTGAAAATGTATGTAAAAACGTGTGAGATGAAAATTGACAAACTAAAGGGTGTGCCCACTGAGGGTGTGCCCACTGAGTGTACATTCTGAACCTTGTTTGAAGTTAGTAGATCACATGACCAAAGAGCTATTGATAGAGGAAATTATGGTTGAAATGACTAATTATGTATACATTCCAATCAGAACTGACTAGTCCAAATGCTATAATGTACTGTACATGTGAATTTTCTCTCTTGCTCCCTTTCCCAATTGTATATAATGTAGTCAGGAGTTTAGTAACAATGAAGGTCTGTTCCTTAGTTCATTCAGTTGTACAAATCTCCAGGTGGTGGGAACGGGCCATCTCCAGATTGTCGAGAATGTTGATTTATACTGACTGGCCTTGACTTCGTGCTGATAACTTGAAGGCTCAAGAGCTAGGGGGCCTCTCTGCTTGTGAAATGGAACGTTTGGAAAACGCTGACGTCATTTTCAGTTTATAACCTGTGGAAATGTGTGTAAGCATTTAGCACTCTCTTGTAATAAACGCTGTTACTTTTGGCTTTTAAGACTGGTCTCAATCTACTTCATGCATAATTAATGAACTTACAACTCATTAATGAATTAGAAATGAGTGCTAATTGGTTTTGGCAATAAAACATACAGGAATTTAGAATTTCTCTATCAGCTATTGAAAATGTTTTAAAAAGTTTGTACTTTGTACTAATTCAACTAGGAATACAAAATACTGCTTACATTTCCACATGTTTATTAGCTTTGCAATGTGTATTATTGTCCAAATCGTGAAAAAGACCTGTGTAATGTTGTGCGCAATATTTCCAACATCATGACACTTCTTTGGAGTCTGTGGCTCAAGTGGTTTGAAATCTATTGAGGTTTGAAAGCGCGAATATCCAACCTGAAACTGGCTTCATCTAGGCGTCAACATGACATTGCCGGGATTTATATTGGAGAAGCATTTTGCCTAGCTTTATACTGTACTGTCTTTGGGTACATAAAAGCTCTGGTTAAACTGCAGTACCGAAGCAAAACTGTAAGAGCAGTCGAAACCGAACAATTGAAACCATATTTCTATACCGGAACCGTTGCCCCTTTATGATGTCCAACGATGTGAAACAGGCAAGAATAACTAAGCACTTCCGGGTTACGAATGCCCACTAGCACTGGAGTTTGTGTTTGAGCCCAGCGTAATCCTTCAGAATAAGAGTCCCGTCCTGTATACTTGTTAAATGAATAAGTAGGGTGGAAATTATGATACATTTTCACAATTAGCAATATATTTTATATTAGATATTATACAAATAATAATTTAAAGTATTTCTATAAATATATTTGTATTTATTTTAAGCTTAATAAATGGTCAACAATGCTGTTTGTTCACTCCAATCATTTATTGGACTGTACATTACTGCCTGTACATTGTGTTTCAGTAATAGGGATGTCCATTCTACTCAGGAACACTTTTATTTTTCAAATCCACATAGTTTACACACAGAGGAGCGTCATCTTGCGGCCCTTAAAGAGTGGCCAATCAGCTTAAATGCAGTAAAAAAAAAATCTTATTGGACATACATTTTACACCGAACATAATTGATTGTGTGTCCATAAAACCAGGGTCCAGCCTACTCACTAGAGTCCCGAGCAAACCAAACAGATTAGTTTGAACAAAACGTTTGCGTGGGCCCCCTAAACACTATATGGTACAAATACTGTACAGCGCTGTGCAGAAAAAACTATAGATTATGTTCATAAAACGAAGGTCCATTCTGGACTTTGTACTGACACTTTAACTCTGCTGACTGACTAATGCAGGGATATATCTTAATTATAAAGGAATACATTAATTATTTTAACTTACTCTCTGTTTGCTTCCAGTGTGAATTAAAAATGCCATTCCACACCAGACTCTTGGCTTGCCCTTAAAATGGAGGTGCCAAAATCCGACTATTTGCGGGTGATTAGGTGAGAAGCTAACTGCTAAAGCGAAACAATGGAGACAATGTGATCAGTAAATGGAGTGTTAACTGAATTGCATACCTATAAATGACCTACATTATCCTAATGATGATGAGCAGGCTGCAGACTTTACACATGTAAATCATCCCAAGGCAGTAGTGGTGTGTGGGTAAAATCACTGGGGAAGCCAAGCCACTTGAGGACAACGACATAATGAGATGCAACAATTCAAGTTTTTCTGGCTCCCCTCTTGACATCTTGTTTTGGTGCGTCAGGACCATTCACAGTTGAGCTCGCTCAGTTTAGCTCAAAACTGGCACATTTGTAAGATTTTTTTCGTAAAGGTAGGCCAAATGCTCGCTGGCTTCCCTTGTCTTCAATGCTACGGGCGCCAACAATGTCATACTCGTTTGGACCAGACAGCATCAGGTAGATGGCCAACACACAGAGAGACAGTGGGGCACTGTTTTGCTTGCTCGGATGCTTTCTCCTGTTACATACATTCAGCCTCTTGTGAATTGAAGGAAAATTATGAAACACAAAGAGACAAAATATTTTTTGTTATATACAGTATATCACAAAAGTGAGTACTCCCCTCACATTTTTGTAAATATTTGAGTATATCTTTTCATGTGACAACACTGAAGAAATGACACTTTGCTATAATGTAAAGTAGTGAGTGTACAGCTTGTATAACAGTGTAAATTTGCTGTCCCCTGAAAATAACTCAACACACAGCCATTAATGTCTAAACCGCTGGCAACAAAAGTGAGTACACCCCTAAGTGAAAATGTCCAAATTGGGCCCAAAGTGTCAATATTTTGTGTGGCCACCATCATTTTCCAGCACTGCCTTAACCCTCTTGGGCATGGAGTTCACCAGAGCTTCACAGGTTGCCACTGGAGTCCTCTTCCACTCCTCCATGACAACATCACGGAGCTGGTGGATGTTAGAGACCTTGCACTCCTCCACCTTCCGTTTGAGGATGCCCCACAGATGCTCAATAGGGTTTAGGTCTGGAGACATACTTGGCCATTCCATCACCTTTACCCTCAGCTTCTTTAGCAAGGCAGTGGTCGTCTTGGAGTTGTGTTTGGGGTCGTTATCATGTTGGAATAATGCCCTGCGGCCCAGTTTCCGAAGGGAGGGGTCATGCTCTGCTTCAGTATGTCACAGTACATGTTGGCATTCATGGTTCCCTCAATTAACTGTAGCTCCCCAGTGCCGGCAGCACTCATGCAGCCCCAGACCATGACACTCCCACCACCATGCTTGACTGTAGGCAAGACACACTTGTCTTTGTACTCCTCACCTGGTTGCCGCCACACACGCCACACACGCTTGACACCATCTGAACCAAATAAGTTTATCTTGATCTCATCAGACCACAGTACATGGTTCCAGTAATCCATGTCCTTAGTATGCTTGTCTTCAGCAAACTGTTTGCGGGCTTTCTTGTGCATCATCTTTACATTTACATTTACATTTAAGTCATTTAGCAGACGCTCTTATCCAGAGCGACTTACAAATTGGTGCATTCACCTTATGACATCCAGTGGAACAACCACTTTACAATAGTGCATCTAAATATTTTAAGGGGGGGGGGGGTGAGAAGGATTACTTTATCCTATCCTAGGTATTCCTTAAAGAGGTGGGGTTTCAGGTGTCTCCGGAAGGTGGTGATTGACTCCGCTGTCCTGGCGTCGTGAGGGAGTTTGTTCCACCATTGGGGAGCCAGAGCAGCGAACAGTTTTGACTGAGCTGAGCGGGAACTGTACTTCCTCAGTGGTAGGGAGGCGAGCAGGCCAGAGGTGGATGAACGCAGTGCCCTTATTTGGGTGTAGGGCCTGATCAGAGCCTGGAGGTACTGAGGTGCCGTTCCCCTCACAGCTCCGTAGGCAAGCACCATGGTCTTGTAGCGGATGCGAGCTTCAACTGGAAGCCAGTGGAGAGAGCGGAGGAGCGGGGTGACGTGAGAGAACTTGGGAAGGTTGAACACTAGACGGGCTTTAGAAGAGGCTTCCTTCCGGAACGACAGCCATGCAGACCAATTTGATGCAGTGTACGGCGTATGGTCTGAGCACTGACAGGCTGACCCCTCACCCCTTCAAACTCTGCAGCAATGCTGGCAGCACTCATACATGAAAAGATATACTCAAATATTTACAAAAATGTGAGGGGTGTACTCACTTTTGTGATATACTGTATGTATATGATGCCCTGGCCCTCAGAGCCGGCCCCTATCAAAAATGTAAGACTCCTCAACCCTGTCTCTCACTGCCTTTCTGCACTGACAAACAAATCACTGTCTCACAGGACTGAAATACCCTCTGATCTCTCCTTCCACAGTTCACTTGTTCTATCTCACTTCGGTCCGCAGGTAGTATAACTTTTCATTACATTTCATTACATTTCATTATAGTACAACGGTTTGATTTGTCTAATCTTAGCAATTTCTTCTTAGCTAGCTACATAGCCGTCTTTGTATCAAAGATAATTGCATAATTATCGTATTTCGTCGTCCTAACGTAGTCTACACTGCTATCTGCCCAGCAGCTAGCCAGCTAGCAAACGTCCACCGTCTACCGAATAGCAGCACTGTAGAAACTATTACACTCAACTGAACGACTTGATTAGTGTAGTGTTAGCTAGCTACATAGTTGTCTTTGCTGTCTTCGTATCCAAGATAATTGTGTAGTTTAGAGTGTGTAGTCTTAGAGTGATTATCTTAATTTACCGAGGTTAGCTAGCCAGCTATTTGTCGTCCTTAACGTAGGAGACACTGCTAGCTAGCCAACAGCTAGCCAACGTCTACCGAATAGAACTCAACAACCCGGTCTCATTCCGCTTCGCTCCACAGGTAGTATCACATTTTCATTTCATTTCATTACAGTACAACGGTTTGATTTGTTTGATCGTAGCTAGCTACATAGCTAGCTACATAGCCGTCTTTGTATCAAAGATAATTGTGTAGTCTAGAGCGATTATCTAGGTTAGCTAGCCAGCTATTGTCGTTCTTTTAACGCAACGTAACGTAATCAACACTGCTAGCTAGCCAGCTAGCCCCCGAATAGCAGCACTGTAGAAACTATTACACTCAACGGAACGACTTGATTAGTGTAGTGTCAACAACGCAGCCACTGCCAGCTAGCCTACAAAGTCAACAACGCAGCCACTGCCAGCTAGCCTACTTCAGCAGTACTGTATCATTTTAATCATTTTAGTCAATAAGATTCTTGCTACGTAAGCTTAACTTTCTGAACATTCGAGACGTGTAGTACACTTGTCATTCTAATCTCCTTTGCATTAGCGTAGCCTCTTCTGTAGCCTGTCAACTATGTGTCTGTCTATCCCTGTTCTCTCCTCTCTGCACAGACCATACAAACGCTCCACACCGCGTGGCCGCGGCCACCCTAATCTGGTGGTCCCAGCGCGCACGACCCACGTGGAGTTCCAGGTCTCCGGTAGCCTCTGGAACTGCCGATTTGCGGCCAACAAGGCAGAGTTCATCTCAGCCTATGCCTCCCTCCAGTCCCTCGACTTCTTGGCACTGACGGAAACATGGATCACCACAGACAACACTGCTACTCCTACTGCTCTCTCTTCGTCCGCCCATGTGTTCTCGCACACCCCGAGAGCTTCTGGTCAGCGGGGTGGTGGCACCGGGATCCTCATCTCTCCCAAGTGGTCATTCTCTCTTTCTCCCCTTACCCATCTGTCTATCGCCTCCTTTGAATTCCATGCTGTCACAGTTACCAGCCCTTTCAAGCTTAACATCCTTATCATTTATCGCCCTCCAGGTTCCCTCGGAGAGTTCATCAATGAGCTTGATGCCTTGATAAGCTCCTTTCCTGAGGACGGCTCACCTCTCACAGTTCTGGGCGACTTTAACCTCCCCACGTCTACCTTTGACTCATTCCTCTCTGCCTCCTTCTTTCCACTCCTCTCCTCTTTTGACCTCACCCTCTCACCTTCCCCCCCTACTCACAAGGCAGGAAATACGCTCGACCTCATCTTTACTAGATGCTGTTCTTCCACTAACCTCATTGCAACTCCCCTCCAAGTCTCCGACCACTACCTTGTATCCTTTTCCCTCTCGCTCTCATCCAACACTTCCCACACTGCCCCTACACGGATGGTATTGCGCCGTCCCAACCTCCGCTCTCTCTCCCCCGCTACTCTCTCCTCTTCCATCCTATCATCTCTTCCCTCTGCTCAAACCTTCTCCAACCTATCTCCTGATTCTGCCTCCTCAACCCTCCTCTCCTCCCTTTCTGCATCCTTTGACTCTCTATGTCCCCTATCCTCCAGGCCGGCTCGGTCCTCCCCTCCCGCTCCGTGGCTCGACGACTCATTGCGAGCTCACAGAACAGGGCTCTGGGCAGCCGAGCGGAAATGGAGGAAAACTCGCCTCCCTGCGGACCTGGCATCCTTTCACTCCCTCCTCTCTACATTTTCCTCCTCTGTCTCTGCTGCTAAAGCCACTTTCTACCACTCTAAATTCCAAGCATCTGCCTCTAACCCTAGGAAGCTCTTTGCCACCTTCTCCTCCCTCCTCAATCCTCCTCCCCCTCCCCCTCCTCCCTCTCTGCAGATGACTTCGTCAACCATTTTGAAAAGAAGGTCAACGACATCTGATCCTTGTTTGCTAAGTCAAACGACACCGCTGGTTCTGCTCACACTGCCCTACCCTGTGCTCTGACCTCTTTCTCCCCTCTCTCTCCAGATGAAATCTCGCGTCTTGTGACGGCCGGCCACCCAACAACCTGCCCGCTTGACCCTATCCCCTCCTCTCTTCTCCAGACCATTTCCGGAGACCTTCTCCCTTACCTCACCTCGCTCATCAACTCATCCCTGACCGCTGGCTACGTCCCTTCCGTCTTCAAGAGAGCGAGAGTTGCACCCCTTCTGAAAAAACCTACACTCGATCCCTCCGATGTCAACAACGTGCCGTCCTTTGCCAGCTCTCCCGCTATCTCTCTCAGAATAACCTTCTTGATCCAAATCAGTCAGGTTTCAAGACTAGTCATTCAACTGAGACTGCTCTTCTCTGTATCACGGAGGCGCTCCGCACTGCTAAAGCTAACTCTCTCTCCTCTGCTCTCATACTTCTAGACCTATCGGCTGCCTTCGATACTGTGAACCATCAGATCCTCCTCTCCACCCTCTCCGAGTTGGGCATCTCCGGCGCGGCCCACGCTTGGATTGCGTCCTACCTGACAGGTCGCTCCTACCAGGTGGCGTGGCGAGAATCTGTCTCCTCACCACGCGCTCTCACCACTGGTGTCCCCCAGGGCTCTGTTCTAGGCCCTCTCCTATTCTCGCTATACACCAAGTCACTTGGCTCTGTCATAACCTCACATGGTCTCTCCTATCATTGCTATGCAGACGACACACAATTACTCTTTTCCTTTCCCCCTTCTGATGACCAGGTGGCGAATCGCATCTCTGCATGTCTGGCAGACATATCAGTGTGGATGACGGATCACCACCTCAAGCTGAACCTCGGCAAGACGGAGCTGCTCTTCCTCCCGGGGAAGGACTGCCCGTTCCATGATCTCGCCATCACGGTTGACAACTCCATTGTGTCCTCCTCCCAGAGCGCTAAGAACCTTGGCGTGATCCTGGACAACACCTGTCGTTCTCAACTAACATCAAGGCGGTGGCCCGTTCCTGTAGGTTCATGCTCTACAACATCCGCAGAGTACGACCCTGCCTCACACAGGAAGCGGCGCAGGTCCTAATCCAGGCACTTGTCATCTCCCGTCTGGATTACTGCAACTCGCTGTTGGCTGGGCTCCCTGCCTGTGCCATTAAACCCCTACAACTCATCCAGAACGCCGCAGCCCGTCTGGTGTTCAACCTTCCCAAGTTCTCTCACGTCACCCCGCTCCTCCGCTCTCTCCACTGGCTTCCAGTTGAAGCTCGCATCCGCTACAAGACCATGGTGCTTGCCTACGGAGCTGTGAGGGGAACGGCACCTCAGTACCTCCAGGCTCTGATCAGGCCCTACACCCAAACAAGGGCACTGCGTTCATCCACCTCTGGCCTGCTCGCCTCCCTACCACTGAGGAAGTACAGTTCCCGCTCAGCCCAGTCAAAACTGTTCGCTGCTCTGGCCCCCAATGGTGGAACAAACTCCCTCACGACGCCAGGACAGCGGAGTCATTCACCACCTTCCGGAGACACCTGAAACCCCACCTCTTTAAGGAATACCTAGGATAGGATAAAGTAATCCTTCTCACCCCCCTTAAAAGATTTAGATGCACTATTGTAAAGTGGCTGTTCCACTGGATGTCATAAGGTGAATGCACCAATTTGTAAGTCGCTCTGGATAAGAGCGTCTGCTAAATGACTTAAATGTAAATGTATATATATATATATTATTTTTTTAATAAATGTTTTGGGGTAGCCTAGCAACTTCCTTTGGCATCCATGAATTGACAAACTAAAGGGTGTGCAATATGTAGGCCCAATGAATGTACATTCTGAATCTTGTTTGAAGTCAGCAGGTCACATAACCAAGGAGCTTTTGAAATTAGAATGTTTGAAAATGTATGTAAAAACGTGTGAGATGAAAATTGACAAACTAAAGGGTGTGCCCACTGAGGGTGTGCCCACTGAGTGTACATTCTGAACCTTGTTTGAAGTTAGTAGGTCACATGACCAAAGAGCTATTGAAATTAAAATGTTAAAAGTGTGTACTTTGTACTAACTAATTCAACTAGGAATAAAAAATACTGCTTACATTTCCACATGTTTATTAGCTTTGCAATGTGTATTATTGTCCAAATCGTGAAAAAGACCTGTGTAATGTTGTGCGCAATATTTCCAACATCATGACACTTATTTGGAGTCTGTGGCTCAAGTGGTTTGAAAGCTATTGAGGTTTGAAATCGCGAATATCCAACCTGAAACTGGCTTCATCTAGGCGTCAACATGACATTGCCAGGATTTATATTGGAGAAGCATTTTGCCTAGCTTTATACTGTACTGTCTTTGGGTACATAAAAGCTCTGGTTAAACTGCAGTACCGAAGCAAAACTGTAAGAGCAGTCGAAACCGAACAATTGAAACCATGTTTCTATACCGGAACCGTTGCCCCTTTATGATGTATTGTACAGGCCACCAACGATGTGAAACAGGCAAGAATAACTAAGCACTTCCTGGTTACGAATGCGCACTAGCGCTGGAGTTTGTGTTTGAGCCCAGCGTAATCCTTCAGAATAAGAGTCCCGTCCTGTATGCTTGTTAAATGAATAAGTAGGGCGGAAATTATGATACATTTGCACAATTAGCAATATATTTTATATTAGATATTATACAAATAATAATTAAAAGTATTTCTATAAATATATTTGTATTTATTTTAAGCTTAAATGGTCAACAATGCTGTTTGTGCACTCCTATCATTTATTGGACTGTACATTATTGCCTGTACATTGTGTTTCAGTAATATGGATGTCCATTCTACTCAGGAACACTTTTATTTTCCAAATCCACATAGTTTACACACAGAGGAGCGTCATCTTGCGGCCCTTAAAGAGTGGCCAATCAGCTTAAATGCAAAAACAAAACAAAAATCTTATTGGACATTTTACATCGAACATAATTGATTGTGTGTCCATAAAACCAGGGTCCAGCCTACTCACTAGAGTCCCGAGCAAACCAAACAGATTAGTTTGAACAAAACGTTTGCGTGGGCCCCCTAAACACTATATGGTACAAATACTGTACAGCGCTGTGCAGAAAAAACTATAGATTATGTTCATAAAACGAAGGTCCATTCTGGACTTTGTACTGACACTTTAACTCTGCTGACTGACTAATGCAGGGATATATCTTAATTATAAAGGAATACATTAATTATTTTAACTTACTCTCTGTTTGCTTCCAGTGTGAATTAAAAATGCCATTCCACACCAGACTCTTGGCTTGCCCTTAAAATGTAGGTGCCAAAATCCGACTATTTGCGGGTGATTAGGTGAGAAGCTAACTGCTAAAGCGAAACAATGGAGACAATGTGATCAGTAAATGGAGTGTTAACTGAATTGCATACCTATAAATGACCTACATTATCCTAATGATGATGAGCAGGCTGCAGACTTTACACATGTAAATCAGCCCAAGGCAGTAGTGGTGTGTGGGTAAAATCACTGGGGAAGCCAAGCCACTTGAGGACAACGACATAATGAGATGCAACAATTCAAGTTTTTCTGGCTCCCCTCTTGACACCTTGTTTTGGTGCGTCAGGACCATTCACAGTTGAGCTCGCTCAGTTTAGCTCAAAACTGGCACATTTGTAAGATTTTTTTTGTAAAGGTAGGCCAAATGCCATGCAGACCAATTTGATGCAGTGTACGGTGTATGGTCTGAGCACTGACAGGCTGACCCCCCACCACTTCAAACTCTGCAGCAATGCTGACAGCACTCATACATGAAAAGATATACTCAAATGTTTACAAAAATGTGAGGGGTGTACTCACTTTTGTGATATACTGTATGTATATATATATATAAAAAACAAATTTGGTAAATGTTTTGGGGTAGCCTAGCAACTTCCTTTGGCATCCATGAAGCCTGGCAACTTCATTTGGCATCCATGAATACACGCCACTGGCCCGAGGCCAAACTTACGTGCCAAAACATGCATCAGGTCAAACGTTTTGGCAAGACAAAGTACATTTATTTTGTTTAGGCAGAACTGCAATGATGCTGGGTTTTTCACTCTCAACAGCAGTTGCCGTATCAGACGGTGATACAGCCCGACAGGCCTGTAAAAGTTTGTGAAGGTCTTAGGGGCCAGGTCGAATTTCTTCAGCCTCCTGAGTTTGAAGAGGAGCTGTTGCGCCTTCTTCACCATACTGCCTGTGTGGATGGACCATTTCAGATTGTCAGTGATGTGTACTCCAAGGAACTTAGATGTGGGCGTGCTCCCTCTGCTGTCTCATGACGTCCACAATCAGCTCCTTCGGTTTGTTCACGTTGAAGGAGAGGTTATTTTCCTGGCACAACTATGCCAGGGCCCTCACCTGTACGCTGTCTCGTCGTTGTTGGTAATCAGGCCTACCACTGTTGTGTCTTCTGCAAACTTGATGATTGAGTTGGAGGCGTGCGTGGGTAAACAGGGAGTGCAGGAGGGAGCTGAGCATGCACCCTTGTGGGGCCCCTGTGTTGAGGATCAGCGTAGTGGAGGTGTTGATGCCTACCTTCAGCACCTGTAGGCAACCCGTCAGAAAATCCAGGATCCAGTTGCACAGGGCGGGGTTCAGACCCAGGGCCCCAAGCTTGATGATGAGCTTGGAGGGTACTATGGTGTTTATGTTAGTGTTGTGGAGTAACTACAATGTTGTTGATCCATCTGCAGTTATCTCCTATAACAGCTATTAAACCCTATAACTGTTTTTAAAATTACCATTGGCCTCATGGTGATATCCCTGAGTGGTTTCCTTCCCCTCTGGCAACTGAGTTAGGAAGGGCCTCTTTGTAGTGACTGGGTGTATTGATACATCATCCAAAGTGTAATGAATAACTGCACCATGCTCAAAGGGATTATTCAATGTCTGTTGTTTTTTACCCATCTACCAATGGTCTTTGTGATTGAATCTGTGCTTGATATTCTCTGCTCGACTGGGGGACCTTACAGATAATTGTATGTGTGTAGTCGTTCAAAAATCATGTTAAACACTATTATTGCACAAAGAGTGAGTCCAGGCAACTTATTATGTGACTTGTTAAGCACATTTTTACTCCTAAACATATTTAGGCTTGCCATAACAAAAGGGTTGAATACTTATTGACTCAAGACATTTCAGCTTTTCATTTTTAATTCATTTGCAAAAATGTCAAAAATCATAATTCCACTCTGACATTATGGGGTATTGTGTTTAGATCAGTGACACAAAAGCTCAATTTAATCCATTTTAAATTCAGGCTGTAATATAACAATATGTGGAAAAAGTCAAGGGGTGTGAATACTTTCTGAAGGCTCGGTAAATAGTGATCGAACACTTGGTCACAATGTTTACATACTGTTTTACCCACTTCATATGTATAGACTGTATTCTAGTCAAGGCTAGTGCTATATAACTACTTCTGTAGTAGGTTTTTCTATTAATATACTGTCCATACTGTCTATACACACCATTATACATACATATATATATTTATATTCCGGACTCTGCTCTTTCTGATATTTCTTTGTTTCTTAAATGTATGTGTATCGTTTTGTATTGTTAGGTATTACTTCACGAATTTCGAAAGAACCAAAAAAATCTACCATCTTCACTGTTAGACTTTTATTTTGAACGGAAATTGCCACCTTGTTCTTGCTTGGTATTACTTATTCTTGCTGGCGGAACGGAGGTCGGGCCGCCAACCCAAATCTCTTGAGCGGTTCATTCTAAAGAAATAGATAACTAGACACTTGAGTAAATATGACACTAGCTAAATGTAATAATAACTTCTTCATATGCTAGCAAATAATACTGTTGTTTATAACAAAGCTATTACACCATGAAGTTGCTTCATAAAGATATCGAAAAAGACAATGCCGGGTAAGTAAGCGTCAACAAGCTAACGTTAGCTAGCTGGTAAGCTAAGGAACGTTAACGCTAGCGCAGGTCTGTCGCACATGTGTCCGACGTAGCAGTATATACTTCTGGTACAGTGCAATTATTCAGTCACCACCAGTGTATTGTATGCATTTCTATACATCATTAAACAAGAACAATGTTGTATCCATGTGTTGTTTAATTTTACATGGAAATGGCCGTCCTGATTTATCAGCTGCTGAGCACAAACTATGGGCAGTTGTCCATACTCATAGTCATGCATGCTAGCTAGTTTAGCTAGAATATCATCATAGGAATACCATTGCATTATAATATTGTTGTGCTGAGTGCTTTATACCAGGGGTTTTCAAACTTTTGTTGTCCAGAGACCCCCGCGCAGGTAAACCGGCGACCCTGGACACATTACATTTTTAACAATGCTTTTTTTCCTGATAACTAGTTCATTGCATCCGTTGAACTAGTTCATTGCCTCCGTCGTGGAGCCAAGTTTCATAATATGACAGTATGTCCCAGCTGCGTGCCGTAGTTTTGAAGTAATCACGAAAAAACAGGCTTATTAGTTCCATTGAGCAACGTGGCACCAACTCGCCTTCTGAAGGTTCTATTCCCAGTTTATTGTTCTACGTCACAATGCCTGCTTTGCTATTGATGGCAACGAGACCTGCCCACGTTGCTGGTTAGTTAGAATGTAAACAACAACAAAAAATACTCATGGAACTCTGAGGTCCCATTGTTTACTACGGGGAAATATAGGTATGTTTGTCTATTTTGCCAAATATCTCGCAATGTTTATATATATTTTTTTCCCTCCAAAGGCGACACTATTTTTAAACAGTATAATCTCCTCTTTATAATTGTGTAAGGCTGGACAGCGTACTCCTTGTCATCAAACGCTATCCCCGAAATACCTTTTGCCCTTGGAACGCTGAGTTCACCCCCATTGTTTTCCTATGGAGAGGCATGCTGGTATATTTCGCCAAATATCTCGCAATGTGTATATTTAGATTTCTTTTCAAGGCGGACACCATTTTAATCAAGATAATCTCCTCTTTCTAATTACACAAGGTTTCGCTAGACCAGAAGTAGTCATAAGTTGCCATTTTTTTCCCCTACTTCATTTTATTCAGACATAAAGCACACTTGGCACAATCGATGTGCGGATGTTTACTTTCTTTCTACACGAGTTGTTATTTTTTACGTTTCGTCCTAAGAACATATTGTAGTGTTAAAATAAAAAAAGGATACATTTTTTTGTGCCATTTAGGCGAAATGGAATTCTAAGCGTCACCAGTGAACGTTCTGTGAACGTTCGATTCCATTCATTAGTTATGGGCTTGCGCAAGTGTTCCTGCTTAGCCAACGTTCTTTTGCTATTTTTCAGCCCTGGGTGAATTTTGACTCGTTCTATTGTCCAGACTACCCACACAGTGGGGCAAAAAAAGTATTTAGTCAGCCACCAATTGTTCTCCCACAAAGATGAGAGGTCTGTTATTTTCATCATAGGTACACTTCAACTATGACAGACAAAATGAGAAAAAAAATCCAGAAAATCACATTGTAGGATTTTTAATGAATTTATTTGCAAATTATGGTGGAAAATATGTTTTTGGTCACCTACAAACAAGCAAGATTTCTGGCTCTCACAGACCTGTAACTTTTTATTTAAGAGGCTCCTCTGTCCTCCACTCATTACCTGTATTAATGGCACCTGTTTGAACTTGTTATCAGTATAAAAGACAACTGTCCACTACCTCAAACAGTCACACTCCAAACTCCACAATGGCCAAGGCCAAAGAGCTGTCAAAGGACACCAGAAACAAAATTGTAGACCTGCACCAGGCTGGGAAGACTGAATATGCAATACGTAAGCATCTTGGTTTGAAGAAATCAACTGTGGGAGCAATTATTAGGAAATGGAAGACATACAAGACCACTGATAATCTCCCTCGATCTGGGGCTCCATGCAAGATCTCACCCCGTGGGGTCAAAATGATCACAAGAATGGTGAGCAAAAATCCCAGAACCACACGGGGGGACCTAGTGAATGACCTGCAGAGAGCTGGGACCAAAGTAACAAAGCCTACCATCAGTAACACACTACGCCGCCAGGGACTCAAATCCTGCAGTGCCAGACTTGTCCCCCTGCTTAAGCCAGTACATGTCCAGGCCCGTCTGAAGTTTGCTAGAGAGCATTTGGATGATCCAGAAGAAGATTGGGAGAATGTCATATGGTCAGATGAAACCAAAATATAACTTTTTTGGTAAAAACTCAACTCGTTGTGTTTGGAGGACAAAGAATGCTGAGTTGCATCCAAAGAACACCATACCTACTGTGAAGCATGGGGGTGGAAACATCATG
Organism: Oncorhynchus gorbuscha; assembly: GCF_021184085.1. NCBI lineage: Eukaryota > Metazoa > Chordata > Actinopteri > Salmoniformes > Salmonidae > Oncorhynchus > Oncorhynchus gorbuscha. The sequence goes on along the minus strand of NC_060183.1, from coordinate 30,847,242 downwards.
CTTTGGGGCTGTTTTTCTGCAAAGGGACAAGGACGACTAATCCGTGTAAAGGAAAGAATGAATGGGGCCATGTATTGTGAGATTTTGAGTGAAAACCTCCTTCCATCAGCAAGGGTATTGAAGATTAAATGTGGCTGGGTCTTTCAGCATGACAATGATCCCAAACACACCGCCCGGGCAACAAAGGAGTGGCTTCGTAAGAAGCATTTCAAGGTCCTGGAGTTGCCTAGCCAGTCTCCAGATCCCAACCCCATAGAAAATCTTTGGAGGGAGTTGAAAGTCCGTGTTGCCCAGCAACAGCCACAAAACATCACTGCTCTAGAGGAGATCTGCATGGAGGAATGGGCCAAAATACCAGCAACAGTGTGTGAAAACCTTGTGAAGACTTACAGAAAACATTTGACCTCTGTCATTACCAACAAAGGGTATATAACAAAGTATTGAGATAAACTTTTGTTATTGACCAAATACTGGGAGCCAGAAATCTTGCTTGTTTGTAGGTGACCAAAAACGTATTTTCCACCATAATTTGCAAATAAATTCATTAAAAATCCTACAATGTGATTTTCTGGATTTTTTTCTGTCATAGTTGAAGTGTACCTTTGATGAAAATTACAGGTCTCTCATCTTTTTAAGTGGGAGAACTTGCACAATTGGTGCTGACAACAACATCACGCAAAAATTATCAATGGAAATCAAATTTATCAACCCATGGAGGTCTGGATTTGGAGTGACACTCAAAATTAAAGTGGAAATCCACACTACAGGCTGATCCAACTTTGATGTAATGTCCTTAAAACAAGTCAAAATGAGGCTCAGTAGTGTGTGTGGCCTCCATGTGCCTGTATGACCTCCCTATAACGCCTGGGCATGCTTCTGATGAGGTGGCGGATGGTCTCCTGAGGCATCTCCTCCCATACCTGGACTAAAGCATCCGCCAACTCCTGGACAGTCTGTGGTGCAACGTGGCGTTGGTGGATGGAGCGAGACATGATGTCCCAGATGTGCTCAATTGGATTCAGGTCTGGGGAATGGGCGGGCCAGTCCATAGCATCAATGCCTTCCTCTTGCAGGAACTGCTGACACACTCTAGCCACATGAGGTCGAGCATTGTCTTGCATTAGGAGGGACCCAGGGCCAACCGCACTAGCATAGGGTCTCACAAGGGATCTGAGGATCTCATCTCGGTACCTAATGGCAGTCAGGCTACCTCTGGCGAGCACATGGAGGGCTGTGCAGCCCCCCCAAAGAAATGCCACCCCACACCATGACTGACCCACCGCCAAACCGGTCATGCTGGAGGATGTTGCAGGCAGCAGCACGTTCTCCACGGCGTCTCCAGACTGTCACGTCTGTCACATGTGCTCAGTGTGAACCTGCTTTCATCTGTGAAGAGCACAGGGCGCCAGTGGCGAATTTGCCAATCTTGGTGTTCTCTGGCAAATGAAAAACGTCCTGCACGGTATTGGGCTGTAAGCACAACCCCCAACTGTGGACGTCGGGCCCTCATATCATCCTCATGGAATCTGTTTCTGACCGTTTGAGCAGACACATGCACATTTGTGGCCTGCTGGAGGTCATTTTGCAGGTCTCTGGCAGTGGTCCTCCTGCTCCTCCTTGCACAAAGGCGGAGGTAGCGGTCCTGCTGCTGGGTTGTTGCCCTCCTACAGCCTCCTCCACGTCTCCTGATGTACTGGCCTGTCTCCTGGTAGCTCATCCATGCTCTGGACACTACGCTGACAGACGCAGCAAACCTTCTTACCACATCTCGCATTGATGTGCCTGCCATCCTGGATGAGCTGCACTACCTGAGCCACTTGTGTTGGTTGTAGACTCTGTCTCATGCTACCACTAGAGTGAAAGCACCGCCAGCATTCAAAAGTGGCCAAAACATCAGCCAGGAAGCATAGGAACTGAGAAGTGGTCTGTGGTCCCCACCTGCAGAACCACTCCTTTATTGGGGGTGACTTGCTAATTGCCTATAATTTCCACCTGTTGTCTATTCCATTTGCACAACAGCATGTGAAATTTATTGTCAATTAGTGTTGCTTCCTAAGTGGACAGTTTGATTTCACAGAAGTGTGATTGACTTGGATTTACATTGTGATCTTTAAGTGTTCCCTTTATTTTATTTTTTGCGTAGTGTATAATCCTGTCATGTTTTATCATAAGGTGAATGTCAAGTAGAAGTAATCAACATTTTAAAATAAATTGATTTGGTAAAGAGTTCATTTTTATTTTAGACCTCCCTGGCCACAGTTCATTCTATGAGGAAGTGTAAACTCTAACATAGTCTTTTAACTAGAAATGTAAAGGTTTCTTGGCATACAGAAAATGTTACTGTCGTAAATCACATTTTCTGCAGTACACATTTTGAAGATTTGAAGCTAATTTACTTGAATTCTGTGCATTTTGCCATGGCTAATGCTGTGTTCCTCTGCGCAAACATTACAAAATCAATGAGCCTGTGCCTGGTTTTTGGAATTTTCAATTCTTCTTGACATTTATATTTAAGGCCTTTTAGCAGATGCTCTTATCCAGAGCAGTTAATTACAGTTAATTCCTCTTAAAATAGCTAGGTGAGACAATCACTTATCACCCGTTGTTGTAAGTACACTATTATATTAAATGCATTCCAGAAGTATTCAGACCCCTTCACTCTTTTCTCTCTCTTTTTTTTACCTTTATTTAGCTAGGCAAGTCGGTTAAGAACAAATTCTTATTTTCAATGACGGCCTAGGAACAGTGGGTTAACTGCCTGTTCAGGGGCAGAACGACAGAACGACCTTGTCAGCTCGGGGATTTGAACTTGCAGCCCTCCGGTTACTAGTCCAACGCTCTAACCACTAGGCTACCCTGCCGCCCCAACCTCATCAACCTACACACATAAGGATGAAGTGAAAAGTTTTTTATTTTTTTATTTTGCAAATGTATAAAATAAAAAACGGAAATACCTTACTTATGTAAGTATTCAGACCGATTGCTATGAGATTCGAAATTGAGCTCAGGTGCATCCTGTTTCCTTTGATCATCCTTGAGATGTTTCTACAACTTGGTTGTTTCTACTTTCCGAATTGTTTCTGTGGTAAATTCAATTGATTCGACATGATTTGGAAAGGCACACACCTGTCTATATAAGGTCCCACGGGTAATAGTGCATTTCAGAGCAAAAACCAAGCCATGAGGTCGAAGGAATTGTCCGTAGAGCTCCAAGAGGATTGTGTCAAGGCACAGATCTGGGGAAGGGTACAAAACATTTTCTGTAGCATTGAAGGTCCACAAGAACATAGTGGCCTCCATCTTTCATAAATTGAAGGTGTTTGGAACCACCAAGACACTTCCTAGAGCTGGCCGCCTGGCCAAGCTGAGCACTTGGGGGAGAAGAGTCTTGCTCAGGGAGGTGACCAAGAACACGATGGTCACTCTGACAGAGCTCCAGAGTTTCTCTGTGGAGATGGGAGAACCTTCCTGCAGCAGTCCACCAATCAGGCCTTTATGGTAGAGTGGCCAGACGGAAAACACTCTTCAGTGAAAGGCACATGATAGCCTTCTTGGAGTTTGCCAAAACACACCTAAATGACTCTGACCATGAGAAAAAATATTATCTGGTCTGATGAAACCAAGTTTCAACTCTTTGGCTTGATTGCCAAGCTTCACGTCTGGAAGAAACCAGGCATCGCTCATCACTTGGCCAATACCATCCCTACGGTGAAGCAGGGACTGGGAGACTAGTCAGGATCGAGGGAAAGATGAACAGAGCAAAGTACAGAGAGATCCTTGATGAAAACCTGCTCCAGCGCAGGAGTGGCTTTGGGACAAGTCTCTAAATGTCCTTGAGTGGCCCAGTCAGAGCCTGGACCTGAACCCTTATCAAACATCTCTGGAGAGATCTACAATAGCTGTGTACTGACTCTCCCCATCCAACCTGACAGAGCTTGAGAGTACCTGCAGAGAAAAATGAGAGAAACCCCCCAAATACAGGTGTGCAACGCTTGTAGCATCATACCCAAGAAGACTCGAGGCTGTAATCGCTGCCAAATGTGCTTCAACAAAGTACTAAGTGAAGAGTCCGAATACTTACGTAAATGTGATGTTTTTGTATTAAATGTGAAGAAAAATAAACAGTTTTTGCTTTGTCATTATGGGGTATTGTGTGTAGATTGATGAGGGGGAAAAATGATTTAATCAATTTTAGAATAAGGCTGTAACGTAACAAAATGTGGAAAGACTGAAGGGGTCTGAATACTTTCCGAATGCACTGTATGCAGAAGTATGTGGGACACCCCTTTAAATTATTGGATTTTGTTATTTTGGTCACACCCGTTGCTGACAGGTATCAAATTGAGCACACATCCATGCAATCTCCATAGACAAACATTGGCAGTAGAATGTCCAAACTTAATGTCCAAACTTCACTCAGTGGCTTTCAACGTGGCACCGCCGTTTTACATTTTTTAAATTTTACCTTTTATTTAACCAGGCAAGTCAGTTAAGAACACATTCTTATTTTCAATGACGGCCTGGGAACAGTGGGTTAACTGCCTGTTCAGGGGCAGAACGACAGATTTGTACCTTGTCAGCTCTGGGGTTTGAAAGGATGCCACCTTTCCAAAATGCCACCTTTCCAAAAATACATTTTGTCACATTTCTGCACTGGTAGAGCTGCCCTGGTCAACTGTAAGTGCTGTTTTTGTTAAGTGGAAACGTCTAGGAGCAACAACGGCTCAGCTGCGAAGTGGTAGGCCACTCAAGCTCGCAGAACGGGACCGGCGAGTGCTGAAGCACGTAGCACCTAAAAATCATCTGTCCTCTTGTTGCAACACTTACTACTGAGTTCCAAACTGCCTTTGTAAGCAACTTCAGCACAGGAACTGTTCATTGGACGCTTCATGAAATGCGTTTCCATAGTGAAAAGCCTTCCTAGAAGAATGGAGGCAGCAATTGGGGGGGGGGGGGGGGGGGCAACTCCATACTAATGCCCATGATTTTGGAATGAGATGTTCGATGAACAGGTGTCCATATACTTTTGGTCATGTAGTGTACATTTTCCGTCAAAGTTATGATTTTATCAACAGTCAGTGCTAGTAGGAAAATACAAGTTTCATATATTTTTTTGCTTGTATTTGATTGTTAGTTCTCAACGATGGTATTATTGAGAAAAAAATATATATAGTTCAATATCTTTTCTGCATGCTTTCTATCTGGTTTTAGTTGTTTAAGTTGACACAAACAGTTTTTCCATCCTGAAAATAACCACTTAGACGGCCCACTTAAGAATTTTCAACATAGAAAACCCTGTAATAAGCTCCAATGACTGTAATTTATTTATCTACTTCCTCAGAGTCAGGTGAACAGGAACAGGTAGCATGTTAACTGTTCCAGTAGACTTCGACATTGTTCTAATGCTAGTTGGCATTGTCTCATGAAATTACCTCAAATTTCCTTCATACTGGACGCAGAGACATAAAAATGGTATCCACGGTAGTATTCTGTTGGAGCTAGTGATATTCAGTAAATAATTATTTTTCACATAATTATTTATTTAAAAACTTGATGTCTTCACTATTATTCTACAATGTAGTAAAAAATAAAGAAAAACCCTGGAATGAGTTGGTGTGTCCAAACTTTTGACTGGTAGACCCCCTGCAGTACCTTGGGGGAAGTGGAAACCAGTTTGAAAACCCCTGCTCAATACATTTCCATCCTCATTGCTACACAGAAACAGTTATTATTGTCTTGATCAAATTGAATGACTAACCTTCCAACATTGACTTGAACCACTAATAGCAATTCCCATTACTGCTGATTTTGATTACTTTCAATCTCACACAACCTGAACTGAGCTCTATTTTCAAGGTTGTGTGTGTGTGTGTGTGTGTGTGTGTGTGTGTGTGTGTGTGTGTGTGTGTGTGTGTGTGTGTGTGTGTGTGTGTGTGTGTGTGTGTGTGTGTGTGTGTGTGTGTGTGTGTGTGTGTGTGTGTGTGTGTGTGTGTGTGTGTGTGTGTGTGTGCCTCCCAGTCAGGTGACACTGATGCCGGAAGAGGCAGAGGACATGTGGCACACTTACAACTTACTGCAGATCGGTGACAGTCTTATGGCCTCCACTATTAGGTAACTTGCTATTGTGACTGATTTCATTGTGCTTGCTTAACAGAATAACTTCCTTCCACTCGAGCCTGCACTGGTACTCCATCTCGGATTCTCTGTCTTGCAAACTCACTGGACTGCCCACTTGACAACATCTTAGCCAACTGCGCTATAGAAAAGTTTGATCGTGTGGGTGGAAACATTTCAAGTTATCGAGTGAGGTTACAAATCTAACTCTGTTACACTTTCACTATGGTACATAATCCTAGTCTGGTCCCAGATCTATTTGTTCTTTGTAGCTAAATATGTTTGTTGTCATGTTTGGCACAAACAGATCTGGTACCAGGTTAATATAATCCTGCTCCGAAACATGATCATACTACAGTTCTGCCATCAGTGGATGGTTACCATTTGAGTGTTTCAGGAAGTATTTGATATCTGTGTGACATAGTACACTGCTCAAAAAAATAAAGGGAACACTAAAATAACACATCCTAGATCTGAATGAATGAAATATTCTTATTAAATACTTTTTTCTTTACATAGTTGAATGTGCTGACAACAAAATCACACAAAAATTATCAATGAAAATCAAATTTATCAACCAATGGAGGTCTGGATTTGGAGCCACACTCAAAATTAAAGTGGAAAACCACACTACAGGCTGATCCAACTTTGATGTAATGTCCTTAAAACAAGTCAAAATGAGGCTCAGTAGTGTGTGTGGTCTCCACGTGCCTGTATGACCTCCCTACAATGCCTGGGCATGCTCCTGATGAGGTGGCGGATGGTCTCTTGAGGGATCTCCTCCCAGACCTGGACTAAAGCATCCGCCAACTCCTGGACAGTCTGTGGTGCGAGACATGATGTCCCAGATGTGCTCAATTGGATTAAGGTCTGGGGAACGGGCAGGCCAGTCCATAGCATCAATGCCTTCCTCTTGCAGGAACTGCTGACACACTCCAGCCACATGTGGTCTAGTATTGTCTTGCATTAGGAGGACCCCAGGGCCAACCGCACCAGCATATGGTCTCTCAAGGGGTCTGAGGATCTCATCTCGGTACCTAATGGCAGTCAGGCTATCTCTGGCGAGCACATGGAGGGCTGTGCGGCCCCCCCAAAGAAATGCCATCCCACACCATGACTGACCCACCGCCAAACCGGTCATGCTGGAGGATGTTGCAGGCAGCAGAACATTCTCCACGGCGTCTCCAGACTCTCACGTCTGTCACATGTGCTCAGTGTGAACCTGCTTTAATCTGTGAAGAGCACAGGGCGCCAGTGGCGAATTTGCCAATCTTGGTGTTCTCTGGCAAATGAAAAACGTCCTGCACGGTATTGGGCTTGTAAGCACAACCCCCACCTGTGGATGTCGGGCCCTCATACCACCCTCATGGATTCTGTTTGTGACCGTTTGAGCAGACACATGCACATTTGTGGCCTGCTGGAGGTAATTTTGCATGGCTATGGCAGTGGTCCTCCTGCTCCTCCTTGCACAAAGATGGAGGTAGCGGTCCTGCTGCTGGGTTGTTGCCCTCCTACGGCCTCCTCCATGTCTCCTGATGTACTGGCCTGTCTCCTGGTAGCGCCTCCATGCTCTGGACACTACGCTGACAGACACAGCAAACCTTCTTGCCACAGCTCGCATTGATGTGCCATCCTGGATGAGCTGCACTACCTGAGCCATTTGTGTGGGTTGTAGACTCCGTCTCATGCTACCACTAGAGTGAAAGCACCGCCAGCATTCAAAAGTGACCAAAACATCAGCCAGGAAGCATAGGAACTGAGAAGTGGTCTGTGGTCACCACCTGCAGAACCACTCCTTTATTGGGGGTGTCCATTTGCACAACAGCATGTGAAATTTATTGTCAATCAGTGTTGCTTCCAGTGTTGCTTCCTAAGTGGACAGTTTGATTTCACAGAAGTGTGATTGACTTGGAGTTACATTGTGTTGTTTAAGTGTTCCCTTTATTGTTTTGAGCAGTGTATATTGCCATATTGACTATTTTATGGTAATTCAAAAATAATTAGAGCATTACAGCTCAAGTGAGAAAAGCTATCTACCTCACTTTGTCACTCACTCACTCACTCATTCACTCACTCTCTCACACACACACCTTTACTACAAAGCGCAGCCTTAGTGACCAATGATACCTTTCTCCCTGATTCCTCAGAAAGGTGCAGACTGAGTCATCCACGGGCAGCGTGGGGAGCTCGAGAGTGCGCACCACCCTGTGTTTGTGTGTGGATACTATTGACTTTGACTCACAGGCCTGCCAGCTGAGGGTGAAGGGAACCAACATCCAAGAGAATCAATATGTGAAGGTCCGAGATTAACAACGTTGAGGACAAAAACAACGCACTTCCACTTTAGCCTGTAACTGTTATGTTAGTTTGGCGTTGTCACATTACCAGTAGACAAATCATGATGCTAGGAAAGCTAATGCTAATGGTCTAAGTTACGTGGAGTTTCCAATTTTATTTTGTTGTTGTTTTGTTGTAGCAAGTGAAGGAAGTGCTTTTTCCTCTGTCCCTAGATGGGGGCTTACCACACCATTGAGTTGGAGCTAAACAGGAAGTTCACACTTGCCAAAAAGATCTGGGATAGTGTCGTCCTCGATAGGATCGGTGAGTGTGTACTAGAGGTCGACCGATTATGATTTGTCAACGCCGATACCGATTATTGGAGGACCAAAAAAGCCGATACCGATTAATCACCCTTTTTTTTTGTAATAATAATTACAACAATACTGAATGAACACTTATTTTAACTTAATATAATACATCAATAAAATCAATTTAGCCTCAAATAAATAATGAAACGTTCCATTTGGTTTAAATAATGCAAAAACAAAGTGTTGGAGAAGAAAGTAATATGTAATATGTGCCATGTGAAAATGTGTGCCATGTAAAAAAGCTAACGTTTATGTTCCTTGCTCAGAACATGAGCATATGAAAGTTGGTGGTTCCTTTTAACATGAGACTTCAATATTCCAAGGTAAGAGGTTTTAGGTTGTAGTTAATATAGTATTTATACGACTATTTCTCTCTATACCATTTGTATTTCATATACCTTTGACTATTGGATGTTCTTATAGGCACTATAGTATTGCCAGTGTAACAGTATAGCTTCCGTCCCTCTCCTCACCCCTACCTGGGCTCGAACCAGGAACACATCGACAACAGCCACACTTGAAGCAGCGTTACCCATCGCTCCACAAAAGCCGCGGCATTTGCAGCGCAAGGGGAATAATTACTCCAAATCTAAAAGCGAGTGACGTTTGAAACGGTATTAGCGCACACCCAGCTAACTAGCTAGCCATTTCACATTGGTTACACCAACCATTAGGCTGATAGGCTTGAAGTCATAAACAGCGCTGTGCTTGCGAAGAGCTGCTGGCAAAAAGCACGAAAGTGCTGTTTGAATGAATGACTACGGGCCTGCTGTTGCTCAGTCAGATTGCTCTATCAAATCAGACTTAATTCACATAATTAACACAGAAATTACAAGCCTTTGGTCATTAATATGATCGAATCCGGAAACTATCATTTCGAAAACAAAACGTTTATTTCAGTGAAATACAGAACCGTTCTGAATTTTATCTAACGGGTGGCATCCCTAAATCTAAATATTCTTGTTACATTGCACAACCTTCAATGTTATGTCATAATTACGTAGAATTATGGCAAATTAGTTCGCAATGAGCCAGGCAGCCCAAACTGTTGCATATACCTTGACTCTGCATACAATAAACGCAAGAGAAATTACACAATTTCACCTGGTTAATATAGCCTGCTAAACAGGATTAGTAGTCATAACTAGTGATTATGATTGATTGTTTTTTATAAGGTAAATTTAATGCTAGTTAGCAATTTACATTGGCTTCCACTGCATTCGCGTAACAGGCAGGTTCCTCATGGAGTGCAATGGTTAGAGCAGGGGTGTCAAACATACGGCCCGCGGGCCGGAACCGGCCCCCAAGGAGGTTCGATCAGGCCCGCAGGATAATTTGAAAGTGGAAAAAATGCATAAAAGACATGGAATTAATATTTTTAATTCGCTGCAATTCATGGATTATCCGCTAAGGGGCGCACTCTTTCCATCAGAGTAGAAGACAAGCCGCATCACTGAGACAGACTGAAAACAGCAGACGGTATCAATGCGCCATCTGCTGCTTGTTACGACGTTGTTAATACCTTGGTCCAGGGGTGTCAAACATACGGCCCGCGGTCCGGAACCGGCCCCCAAGGAGGTTCGATCAGGCCCGCAGGATAATTTGAAAGTGGAAAAAATGCATAAAAGACATGGAATTAATATTTTTAATTCGCTGCAATTCATGGATTATCCGCTAAGGGGCGCACTCTTTCCATCAGAGTAGAAGACAAGCCGCATCACTGAGACAGACTGAAAACAGCAGACGGTATCAATGCGCCATCTGCTGCTTGTTACGACGTTGTTAATACCTTGGTCTCTACCTCTCCGCTACACCCTCATTAGCCAAAATGTCGTTATCCAAACGGAGAAAAGTAGATAAGGAGTGTAGAATTTTCAAAGAAAAATGGACCACGTCCTATTTATTTACAGAGATGCACGGAAAACCTTTGTGCTTGGTGTGTTTGCAACAAGTTTCGGTATTGAAGGAATATAATATTCAACGCCACTACGAGACTCATCACAGCGAAAAATATGACGGCTTGCAAGGACAACTGAGAAGAGATAAGATTAAAAATTCCTTTCTTTAAAAGTCTCATTTAATCTTAAAGTGCATTACTATATTTTTCAGTACCAATTAAAGTTTTGTGCCTTTGTACAATCAGTGGGATCAGTTGCAATGCATATTTGTGAATGATAAAAGTAAATTGCACGTTTGTCTAAGGAAATATGAGGTGTTTCATGAAATGTTTTGTAAAAGGATAGTTCGTTAAATTTCAATATTTTCCTAATGTTCTTGTGCTTCTTTACACCAAAACAAAGGAAAGACATGATATTTTGGTTATTTATAGCAGAGTATGGTATAATTTTAATGGTCCGGCCCACTTGACATCTCCCTAGGCCGTATGTGGCCCACGATGCAAAATGAGTTTGACACCCCTGGGTTAGAGCGTTGGACTAGTTAACTGTACGGTTGCAAGGTTGGATCCCCTGAGCTGACAAGGTGAACATCTGTCGTTCTGCCCCTGAACAAGGCAGTTAACCCACCGTTCCCAGGCTGTCATTGAAAATAAGAATGTGTTCTTAACTGACATGCCTAGTTAAATAAAGGTATAAAAATAAAATTGGAAATCGGCGCCCAAAAATACAGATTTCCGGTTGTTATGAAAACTTGAAATCGGCCCTAATTAATCGGCCATTCTGATTAATCGGTCGACCTCTAGTGTGTACTTGTAACCTGTGAGGTGATGGTGCTCCTCAAAGGCTTAAATCCCTGTTTTGTTGTTTTGTACGTAATCTGTCAATCAAAATCATTGAATTTCAAGGTATTCCACTCACTAAGTCTTTCATATGGTTCTCTGTATTGAGACCTGTTTTGACATGGTTCCCACTGGTCGAGAAATGTCAGGAATATCATGGAATTTTCAAATACGCATTCCAGACAGGAGAAGTCAGGGAATTTAGTAAATACATTGATGCAATTATGGAAAATCAGGGAATGTTCACAGTTTATACATTAAATGATCAGAAACATGTACTTTGCATTGCCTAATGTGTGTGAAAGTTGTCACATGGAAATTCTTATCTGTAGACATGGAAAGTCGTGGGAAAGTAAATAGATTTACGACAGAGTGCGAACCCTGTTTTGAGTACCTAGGCCTGTATGCAACCTGAACTCTTATTCTATTTCCTGTGGCCCTCTCAGAGCAGGCGTGTGACCCCACCCAGAAGGCAGACGTAGCGGCCGTGGTGATGCAGGAGGGTCTGGCCAACCTGGTGCTGGTGACCCCTGCTATGACCCTACTAAGGGCCAAGGTGGAGGTGACCATTCCTCGCAAGAGGAGAGGCAGCTGCACCCAGCACGAGAAGGTCAGTATTGGCTTCATGACCCCATCATTAAAGGGGCTTACAGACAGGGAGCTGCCAAAGTCGGCACTAGCGGCATGCTGCAACTCTGTTACATTATAACTATGCTACATAATCCTAGTCTGGTCCCAGATCTATTTGTGCTGTGTAGCCAACTATGGTTGTTGTCATATTTGGAACAAACAGAACAATGATCATACGCCATACTACAGTTCAACCATCAGTGAGTAGTTGCCATTTGAGTGTTCCTGGAAGTATTTGAAATCCGTGTGACATGGTATATTACCATGTTGACTATTCTATGGTAATACAAAAGTAATTAGCCTTGGTGATGCATGAGAGTCTGGCCAACCTGGTGCTGGTGACCCCTGCTATGGCCCTACTAAGGGCCCGAGGTGGGGACAACCATCCCTCGCAAGAGGAGAGGCAGCTGCACCCAGCACGAGAAGATGAAAGTGTTTAACTGGAGTGGAAGAGAAGCATGTACCTCGCGTGCCCTTGGTGGCAGCTGCCGTCCCTCCCTGTTCCCGCTCTCGCCAGGGTGGGAGGCAAACCTGCTGCCAGCTTTACATAGAAACCAATGGAGGCGGCTGTATTTTATTTTCCTGTGTGTAAGCGTCTTAACAATCAGTATGTGCAAGGGTTTGGTTTCCTAACGGGTTCTTTCCCTCTCTCAGGCCCTGGATAGGTTCTATGAGGCAGTGATGCAGGGGATCCTCAGACATATCAACTTTGACGGTGGGTCCTCTAGTATATGCTTCATGGTGAAACTCCCTACTGAACACAACTCAGGGCTGATTAAGCAGGCATCATCTGGCCTGTGAAATGGGGCAGATTTAGATCACGTGACAGTCTCTCCGCCTACACACCTACTCACCTTTTACCTAATATCACCTCTTTCTCACTCTGGTCCTCTGTCTTCTTTTGTGTCAGTGGTGAAGTGTATACTGGTGGCCAGTCCAGGGTTTGTGAAGGACCAGTTCATGGCCTACCTCTTCAGAGAAGCAGTCCGACAAGACTCCAAGATTCTGCTGGAGAATAGGCCCAAGTTCATGTTAGTCCATTCCTCCTCGGGACACAAATACTCCCTAAAAGGTAGGGAACATGTTTTGATAACGTTACAATGTATTATTACAATGCATTATTAATGTGGTTGTAATGCATTGTAAGAATTGCTATAAGCATCTGTAACCCCTTATATCTTATTATCATGCTTATAAGATGTAATAATACATATACTTGTCAACTTTGAGTAATGTGTTATTTATGTTTATTTTATTTCAGAATGTTGTTTTGATATTTCTTCCTTTTCTGTGGGGCAATGCTTACTGGCTTGTTTTTTTTTTCCTGCAGAGATTCTATGCGATCCAGCTGTCACGGCTAGATTGTCTGATACCAAGGCGAGTGTCCCATTTAGTCTATTAATCCTACTAATAGTCTATTAATCCAGCTGCGGGTCCTTTCAATAGGAACACTGCAGTTTATTCATGCTTTGTCTTCTCTGTGACTCACAGGCAGCAGGGGAGGTGAAAGCCCTGGAGGACTTCTACAAGATGCTACAACATGAGCCCGACAGAGCCTTCTATGGGTGAGAGAGAGAGACCGTGGTCGTGTTCATTAGGGCATACAGCAAAAACAGTTTTTACACTTTTTTACCGTTTAGCGACAGAAAACAAAAATGTACGTTGTTGGACACGTCTAGATGGTCCCTCCCTGTTTTGGTTTGTTTTCTTTCTTTGAGTTAAAATCTGAATTAGGCTAATAAGAACAAGTTTTCCGTTGCAAAACGTTTTGCTACGGTGTGCCCTACTGAACACGATGCCAATGACTGACTATGACATTGAGAGTCCTCGTGTTCCACCACTACTAAACACCTTTCTATTCACTTGATGTTGCAGGTTGGCTCACGTGGAGAAAGCTTCCGAAGCACTGGCTATTGACATCTTGTTGATTAGCGATAAGCTCTTCAGGTATGTAAGATTTATGGAATTATATTTGGATTTCTGTGGGGGGAAAACGTTGTATTTTGTGTGTGTTTTATATAAATATTTGAGAAAGTGAGGATAGAGACCTATACATACAATGCATGCGTACCTGTCATGTGTGAATTGTGCTCATATGTGTTTATAACCTAACTCGAATGCCACAACCAAAGTTCCCTCAAGATAAGTAGACTTACACAGAGTGTACAAAACATTAGGAACATCTTCTTAATATTGAATTGTCCCCAGAACAGCCTCAATTTGTTGGGGAATGACTTCTTCAAGTTGACTCCAATGCTTCCAACGGTTGTATCAAGTTGACTGGATGTCCTTTGGGTGGTGGACCATTCTTGATAGACACGGGAAACTGTTGAGCGTGAAAAACCCAGCAGCATTTCAGTTCTTGACACACTCAATCCAGGGGGCCTGCACCTACTGCCATAAACCTTTCAAAGGCACTTAAATCTTTTGTCTTGTCCATTCACCCTCTGAATGGCACACATACACAACACATCTCAATTGTCTCAAAGCTTTAATAAAATGCTTCTTTTAACCTGTCTCCTCCCCTTCATCTACACAAATTGAAGTGGATTTAACAAGTGACATCAATAAGGGATCATAGCTTTCACCTGGTCAGTCTATGTCATGGAAAGAGCAGGCAGCGAGAAGATGAGCTGTGAAAGGTGTGTCGTCGCTTATCTGTGCATGTTCTTCATTTCATTTGGATGTCTTCGTCCCCAGGCACCAGGATGTGGCCACACGGAGTAGATACGTACGGCTGGTGGACAACGTGAGAGACAATGGTGGAACCGTGAGGTAGGGATAGGCAGGAAAGAGAAACGATGATAATGGTGAAAATATGATGAGGTAAAAAAAAAATATGATAGGCTACTGTAGACAAGTTATACTGTAATTATGATGATTGTTTCTTATTGTGATCATGTCCTCGACTCTCATTCTGATCCTCTTTATTTTCTTCCACAGAATATTTTCAAGCCTTCATGTATCTGGAGAACGTAAGTTTTGTTCCTTCCATAATCAGTGACATGTCAATGCCAATTTCACAGATGTGTTATTGGTAGTATACCATGGGTGTTTCTCAATGCATACTGCCGTGCTCCGAGCATGCAAATTGGAGCACGGTAGGGTCGGAGTGCCAGTGCAAATCAAAGTATGTAAAACGGAGCACAGAGGGCACTTCTCAAGTGCGTACTCCGTTTGTACATGCATCGACGTAAACGTCAACGGAAAGTATTTTGTACGCAAGTACTTACAAAAGGATGCAACATTTATTGAAATAAATGGCGGCCATCATTTGAGCGAAAGCGTAAGAAAAAACACTCCAACTTCAGAATGAAATGTTGCCTATTCACTTTTCATATGTTGCCTGACTACGATATTTTATCTTGATATGTTAATAAATACATGCTGTGTTAGTTTTGGCATGTTTACCTGCCTACGTGCCGTAGATCGCAAGCCCATAATAATAGGGCTAATAATAGGGTCAATAGGGCTAGCTACTAGTACTGTTAACCAGCCAGGTGGCCACGAATAATTGTTTGCTAGCTACCCACAAACAATTGACATAATTGACATCTTGCATAATAATAGTTTTAGGTCATTTTTACCTGTTAAACTATCTGATTAGCTACATTATTACGATTCACATATAGCTAGCTGATAGTTATGAAGTAAAACGGTTGCTTTGTGTATATCTTGTTTCGTCTCTATTGCCATTGTTGTCCTGGCTGGAAGACGATTCAGTGAATGGATAAGTTTATTGTAAGTCAATAGGGCTAGCTAGCTAGCGACGAAGAATTGGTAGCAACCTATGAAAAATATACATCTATCTTGCATAACTTTAGTTTTAGGTCATTTTTTTCTTGTTTAACTAGCTGGCTAGCTAGATTATTACGATTTACATATCTAGCTGAAAATTAGGAAGTTTGCTTTGTATATATCTTGTTTTGTCTATTGTTGCCATTGAATTGGCTAGAAGAAGGTTCAGTGAATGGGGAGGTGAAGCGTAAGGTAACACAGTAGGGGGAGTGCGAGTGCTTCTCAAATGTGTTTCTATGCATTTCTCACAAGAACGTACTCACAGGAATGTGGTCGGAGAATGCACTCGGTGCATGAGTGTGGAGATACGGTTGTATGCATATTGAGAAACACCCAATGTTTCTTCTCACCATAGTGTATTTCACTGATAGGGTTACTGAGTAGCATTGCATCATTGAGTGTGTGATATTTATTATTTGTCAACCAAATATTGTATAATTTGCTTCAACAATTGAGCAGCCTCATCTGTCTCTCCCTTGTACAGAGTTGACCCAGCTCAGTGGAGTGGCGGCCATCTTGCGTTTCCCCATCGCTGATCTATCGGAGCCTGAGGATGACAGCAGCTCTGATGAAGAATAAATGACACACTGCAACAGAGAAATTAGACCTGGGGGTACTCTTAGTCTGCAGAACTGTGAGGAACACAGCGCAACGTTGCAAGAAGAAATAGAGTGCATAAAGTGCAAAACCTGACCATTATTGCTTTATCATCATACTCACAGAATTTGACATGCTTGTGCTTTTGGGTTTAAGGTGCAGTACAAGTAGAAGTGGTACCAATGTTAAGCCTGAAAGATAAACTCTGGTTTACATTAATGCTATGGTTAAGCCTGTAATTTGTTTGATGCCAAGTCTGAATAAAACACAAATAATAATAAATACACAGAAAGTGCACACCTGATTGATCTGGATATAAAATGCTAGTACAGTGTATTAATATTGATAAAACCTGTATAATTAATTTCTAATGAGAGTTTTGCATCTACATTTTTCCTTTTGAGTGTGTGTATATATATACATATATATCTATCTTGCAATTAAACCGCCAAAGCTTACGTTTTCTTGTCCTGCCATGTTCTTTTCGTAGTAACTTTTGTACTTTTTGATGCCACAGTAACAGTTGTTTCTAACAAGAAAATTATAATGGTCAAACACTGAAAGGGAGTATTACTGGAAACAGGAGATAGAAATATATATTTATTGCAATCCTTTTCATTGAAAACATTTATGTTGGTCACTGGAGGCAAAGGCCTACTGCATTTTAACTGATACAGAATCGTGTAGATGTGTGTCCATCTCATTGCAAAGTAATAACACTGAAATTTGGGTTCAAAAGCAAAACAACAATTCCCTGATGTCCACCATTAATAGCACCAATCGATTCTTATCCCTACATTCTGCTGTAGGGGTGAATATTTCAAAATGGACAGTGAATCAATCGTAATCCTTACAGTAATTTCAGCAGCTAGTCCTGAAGTGCATGTTAAAACATTAATTTCACTCTCTCGTCACCCATAGAAATATAATTTACGAGAAGGTTCAAAGCCCCTCAGACCACAGAAATGTTCATGTGTACTTATCGGTAAGTACATTCAATATGGCTGCCAGTCCACCCATCACCGAACATAGACTTGAATGGGGCTGTCCATTCTGGTCATTCTATTTTTATGGTCACTCCTACCCACCCCTCAAATCCTACGCCCCAGCCCTATTTGTTCTCTGTCCCTCACTCCAACACCGGACACTGGAACGTCTTAATCCAGGCTAAATCCTCCAGCATCCCCCAGTGCATGTAGATAATGGAGCAGATCACCAGCACATGCATTATCTGGTGGCTGTTGCACCAGTAGTCAAAGAGGCCTGGGCTAAAACGCTCGGGCACCCGGCTAAGGTTCACCAGGCCACCCATGATAGCCAGCATGTCCATGGTGAAGAAGAGGCGCAGCGAAGCTGGGCTGCCTACACCGTCGCCCAGCCAACGGAATAGGAAGAGGAGCACACGGAAGAGGGCCTGCCAGATGAAAGCGCGAAGGCGCCCATAGTTGCTACGCGCTGTGGTGGCACAGAGGATGCCCCAGGCTGAGATTAGGCTGTAGGTCAGGAGGGCCAGGATGCAAGTTACAGGGTAGCACATCAGGGTGATATAGATGATGGGCAGGCATCCTGGTTGACACAGAAACAGGAGAGTCAATGAAGATGGATGTGTGAGTGACTGTGATGAGAATAGGAAGGAAGGATACGTTTTCAAACATGTTTCAAACAACTGATCTGGAATCTGACTTTACCTACCCAAGGTGTTGACCAGGCAGACTCCGACCATGTCAAGGGAAAGGAGTGTGTCGTAGATGGGCTCCCCGCCCTCATGGTTCATGAAGGTGTGGTAAAGCACTGAGCCCACGGTGGGGGACAGGCAGGCAAGGTAGTGAAACACACACATCCACGTTTGCTCCACCTCGGACCAGGGGATGTTAAGTGGCAGCAGCACAAGGAAACAGAAGAATGGGATTCCTGGATGGATGGAGGGAGATCTCAGTATTGATCGACTTTTGAAGTCTAGACTCTTATTTTGCCATGCTTTGCTAATTAGAGGTTCAAGCAGCAAATCTGCAAGAAACCTTATTGTATTTGTTGGGGTTCATTATTATTATTATTATTCCATAAGGGCAAATTCACACAAATTCAAATTCCTGTGAGATGGTAAGGCCTACAAGGTTGAGACTTTGCAAAAAAGGTAAAGGGCAACATCTTGTCAAGCAGTGCCATGTAAATTGGCCACATGGTGGTGCTATAACAAGCAATTGAAGATGAAAACTTTGAAAGGTCACGCCCTTCACCCCATGAGACCTAGGGAGAATCTCAATACTCATTGTGTCCTCTCTCCTTCTCAAAACCCACTGAATGAGAAAGCCAGAAGTCCTGTTTTGAGGAGGTGAGGAGAGTGGACGTGAGGACATATGCAACTAGGATTCTCCCCGAGAGTCATAAAATGTTGTACATATGTCCCTCTCCTCACAAGAAACAATTTGCCTCTAGGACCCATAAGGTGATGGATTTTCCAGCCATTTTGAATTAGTGAAAAACGCTTAAAACGCTACTCCTCCCGCACCGAATGACCGATTTGCACAAAACCTAAAACATGGCCTCTCAGTTCTCTCAATGCAATGTTTTCCAGGCTAGCACCTCAAACAACATGGCCACTACTAACCATTGAACATCCACATGGGCATGGTCTGGCACATTCTACAGTATCTGAATTCTATGGTATTTCAATTCAATCTTTCAAGGTGAAGATGACATGTATTTAATCATGTTTTGTTGTAGTGGGGACATTAAAAGTGTGATTTTGTTTTCATTTTATTTGTATGTTTAGCTCACATAATATCATTTAAAAGTATACATTAAGGTGTCTGTAATAGAGTCAATGTGGCAAAAACTAATGTTGACATTAATAAATGCATTTATATACCTTCCAAAATATTTTTTTTTCGGAGGAGTACCAAGATAGAGGCACAGTGGATTCAACACAGTCTAGGTCAGGTATATTGGTACCAGTATATGCAGGGGAGTACACCAGATAAAGGCTTACTCTGTGTCCTTGAAATGGCCCTCATAGTATAATAGCCCTGCAGTTTGTTTTGTCCAACACCATTGCATTTCTCTGAAGTCTCTCTCACAGGTGTATTGCAGCCTGCTGAGCAACTCTCCTATGCTAATCCCCTCCTGAGTTAGAGTTAGTGTTAATGTGCTTAGCTACAGAGGATATCCAAGGAGGAGTCTCATCATAGAGGCTGCCACACTTAGTTCAAGGGTGCATAGCTGCACGTGCTTAAACTATGAATGTTCTGCAATGTTATGCATTGCATAGCATTATGCACATCTCAGTTGTAGGGTTTCTGAGAGAGTGGAAAATAATCATACAAACAAAATGTATCCTAAATGTATGATAATAATTCCTTTTTTTGGTGCATCTTTCAAGTTTCATGCATAGCCTATTGAGAGTTGTTGCCAAAGATAGAAAAGTGTTTTGACTATTTTTACCACTTTAATGGGTCAATCATACAACTCCAAGGCCAATTACTAATGCAATATATCCCGGACAAGGACAGATTACCAGTAATCCCCCATATCCTTGTCTCTTTACACATACTTGTAAAGTACCGGTATGCTTGTAAATGGCCCAGAAGTGAGAGTAGCCCAAAGTGGCCTATTTTTCAAACTTGCAGCTGTTAACAATTTCATTACTGGTGTAGTAAGACATCTACTAGCTTACAAAGACTACATACTCACTTAGACTATACATTAAATACATAATACACATGAGATGAGACAATTTAGTTTAAAAAAACAGGAGAACCATAGATAACACTTTATATTGAATTATTAATCGTGACTACACTTTGTAAATAGTATCAACAATAAATCAATTAGTATTTCATACATTTTTTGTAAACATGAAAATGTATAAGCGTTACAATTATCAGTTATATATGTATAATCATTTAGATATATATAAACACATTTATAATGAGACATTCATGAGTTATTCTGAAGTGTAAATTATCAATAAACTATGCCAGTTCATATATCAACGGTAGGGGCCGTATACTTACCATGGGTATAAATGTTACCAAATTCATTGTGCAAGTAGAACAAGCTTCTGATGCACCCCTGAAAGGTTGAAATTGGCCGGTAGCCCGTCAGGATCAAGTCATTGAACTGAAGATGAGGAGGGGTTTTCTCCAAATTCAGTAGTCGTGGTCCATGTAAGCAAGCCATGGTGGCTTTCTCCAGCCAATGTCCCCCTGAGTTTACAGGACATCAGTTGATCGTGCA
Source organism: Oncorhynchus gorbuscha (assembly GCF_021184085.1). NCBI lineage: Eukaryota > Metazoa > Chordata > Actinopteri > Salmoniformes > Salmonidae > Oncorhynchus > Oncorhynchus gorbuscha. The sequence continues at coordinate 30,826,482 of NC_060183.1, read as the reverse complement.
ATATAAATATATCCTGAAAGAGTCTCCAGTAAGAACTTTAGGCACATACATTGTCAAGTCAAGCAGGATAGTTGGCAGGATAATGTCGGCACGAGTCTCATCCTTGGAACAGGTACTGAACTTCTTAGCAAGCGACCTGTTGAGCTCACAGAGTGGCATGCTTTCTGTGTGACCAATCAGCAATCACTGTTATTCATAGGGTTAAATCTGGTGTAATCCTCACTGGAAAGCTGTGTGCGGTGTGCTTTGCTCACTATTTCAATGTCATATACCTGTTGCCACCAAGCCTCTACTCAACATTCTCCTCGATTTGTCTGTTTGTTGTGGAGTTTGTAGGTTGCATGCACAGTATATTCTAATGCTCTTGCTCTACAGTACTGTCATTTCAGTGGCTAATCTAGGGATTGCACCACCTTAATGAGTATGAGGAATAGTTGGGATAAAGATGTTTTAATAAAGAAGCTATGGTAAATGTGGCACAGGCCATTTCAAGATGGGCAACCTGCAGCACTGCTCAAACACACTACCACCTATTACACCAACAAGATATTGTTTGAAAGCAATGACATCACATCTTGAAAGATAAAAAATAAATACATGCATAAAATAAACTTTTGCCACACTGATGGTATTTCCAGTCTGTTTTTATTCCATCAAAACTGTCCAAAAATGTACAGGTGTTTGCCACAGGTAGTAAAACAAAACAAAAAACTTTCCCATACAAAATACATTTGTTTGAGTTTGAGTTTATAAAACTATGCAGACAAAAACTGGACTGATTCAATCAACACATTAAATATTTGTAGCACACAAACTCTCAAAACATGATTCACCTTATCCAGTAAGTGGAGTAAGACAGGTGGTTACGAAATGAAATAAGACAGACACATAATCAAGATACATTTGTAGAAAATATAAACTACAAAGAAGGTATGCCCTAACAAGACTTAAATGTGTGTTTTCTTAGTTCTAGTGATATTACAGACATGGCATGAAAACTATGAAAAATATGTCAGGCAGGACTGGTTTGGCATGGACAGGGATATATGAATAATTATACAAAAACTAGAGATCAATTAAAAAGGGAATTAAAACAAATATACAACAACAACAGCAATGTAAAAAAAATCTAGTGAAGTTAAACGCTGTAAATGGCCACCGTCACCCTGGTCAACCTACGAGGAGAAAGACAAGAGGGAGAGAAAGTGGTCAACACAATTCATATTCATACTGCCTAATATTTCAAATCTATAGGATCATCTATAGGACACGTTTAGTCTACCTTGAATGTTTTACCTTAGTATCCACTATTCCCAAAGAATCCTGTTAATTCATATTTCTTCTCCTTTGCACCTCCTGAAAATAAAAGGAAAAAGTATAGAAAAAAAGAAGACAATTTTGTATCAATTTCTCTCTTATCTGCCCAAGATAACCACTCAAAGACACAGACGTTTGTATGCTTGATTACATAATAACACGGCTCTTTAAATATATCCAGAGGGGCAATGCAGACAGTGTCCCTCACCAAATCTGGCACGGCAATGCCAACACTTCAACAGAATCTTTCAATAACTTAAATTCCTTGGTTGAACGTGTGCATGGCTGCGGGAAGATGCTTTGGGTTTGGGGTCCTATCGACGGGGTAATAAAGTCATGTAAGGAGTAATGAAGGCCAGTTCACAAATTTTGTGGACACTTATTTTTAATAATAATGAAAAATATATGTATTTATCGGGGGATGCTGCAGTCAGCACGCCTACTTCCCGCGGCTATGCATGCGTGATCATGCAGTTTAAGTTCTTCTACTAAAAATACCAATAGGAACTGAGACATGCATGTCAGACAAACAGGGTACAATTACTTATGACCTCAGCAAAAAAATAAACATCCTCTCACTGTCAACTGTGTCTATTTTCAGCAAACTTAACATGTGTAAATATTTGTATGAACATAACAAGATTCAACAACTGAGACAAACTGAACAAGTTCCACAGACATGTGACGAACAGAAATGGAATATTGTGTCCCTGAACAAAGGGGGGATCAAAAGTAACAGTCAGTATCTGGTGTGGCCACCAGCTGCATTAAGTACTGCAGTGCATCTCCTCCTCATGGACTGCACCAGATTTGCCCGTTCTTGCTGTGAGATGTTACCCCACTCTCCCACCAAGGCACTTGCAAGTTCCCAGACATTTCTAGGGGGGGAATGGCCCTAGCCCTCACCCTCCGATCAACAGGTCCCGGGCGTGCTCAACATGATTGAGATCCGGGCTTTTCGCTGGCCAATGCAGAACACTGACATTCCTGCCTTGCATGAAATCACTCACAGATCGAGCAGTATGGCTGGTGGCATTGTCATGCTGGATGGTCATGTCAGCATGAGCCTGTAGGAAGGGTACCACATGAGGGAGGAGGATGTCTTCCCTGTAACGCACAGTGTTGAGATTGCCTGCAATGACAACAAGCTCAGTCCGATGATGCTGTGATACACCGCCCCAGACCATAACGGACCCTCCACCTCCAAATCGATCCCACTCCAGAGTACAGGCCTTGGTGTAACGGTCATTCCTTCAACGATAAACGCGAATCCGACCGTCATCAAAGAAGAGCACTTTTCACCAGTCCTACCTGGTCCAGCGACGGTGGGTTTGTGACCATAGGCAATGTTGTTGCAGGTGATGTCTGGTGAGGACATGCCTTACAACAGGCCTACAAGCCCTCAGTCCAGCCTCTCTCAGCCTATTGTGGATAGTCTGAGCACTGACGGAGGGATTGTGCGTTCCTGGTGTAACTCGGGCAGTTGTTGTTGCCATCCTGTACCTGTCCCGCAGGTGAAATGTTGGGATGCACCGATCCTGTGCAGGTGTTGTTACACGTGGTCTGCCACTGCAAGGACGATCAGCTGTTCGTCCTGTCACCCTGTCGTGCTGTCTTAGGCATCTCACAGTACGGACATTGCAATTTATTGCCCTGGCCACATCTGCAATCCTCATGCCTCCTTGCAGCATGCCGCATGCCTAAGGCACATTCACGCAGATGAGCAGGGACCCTGGGCATCTTTCTTTTGGTGTTTTTCAGAGTCAGTAGAAACGCCTCTTTAGTGTCCTAAGTGTTAATAACTGTGACTTTAATTGCCTACCATCTGTAAGCAGTTAGTGTCTTAACGACCGTTCCACAGGAGCATGTTCATTAATTGTTTATGGTTCATTGAACAAGCATGTGAAACAGTGTTTAAACCCTTTACAATGAAGATCTGTGAAGTTATTTGGATTTTTACAAATGATCTTTGAAAGACATGGTCGTGAAAAAGGGATGTTTTTTTTTTGCTGAGTTGATTTTACAATGATGACAACAGTTATATATTGGAATCCTGTATGATACTATGCATTTCAATATACTGTAGGAAGCAAGCTTATGTCCTATAAAAGGCAGGCACTCTTGAGTTTATCCTGCACAATTTGACAGAATCCACTCACTGGTTACAATATTAGGGCCCTCTATAACTTGTCCATTGAAAGTGGCATAAGTTTGCTTTATATTTGTCATTTCACGTACACTACCTGTCAAAAGTTTTACAACGCCTACTCATTCAAGGGTTTTTCTTTATTTTTTACTATTATCTACTATTATCATTGTAGAACAATAGTCAAGCCATCAAAACTATGAAATATAAAATATATTTGAGATTCTTCAAATAGCCACCCCTTTCCTTGATGACAACTTTCCACACTCTTGGCATTCGCTCAACTAGCTTCATGAGGTAGTCACTTGGAATGCATTTCAATTAACAGGTGTGCCTTGTTGTGTTGTGACAAGATAGGGGTGGTATACAGAAGATGGTCTTTTACCAAATAGGGCTAAGTCCATATTATGGCAAGAACAGCTCAAATAAGCAAAGAGAAATGACAGTCCATCATTACTTTAAGACATGAAGGTCAGTCAATACGGAACATTAAGAACTTTGAAAGTTTCTTGCAGTCGCAAAAACAATCAAGCGCTACGATGAAACTGGCTCTCATGAGGAACGCCACATGATTCCCCCCCTGATTCCTGCTTACGAGGAAAAATTAAAGCAGGAAGCACCAGTGACTAGATTAATTTAAAAAATGGTCAGATGAAGCAGATGCTAAGCTACAAGACTGTTTTGCTAGCACAGGCTGGAATATGTTCTGGGATTCCTCCAATGGCATTGAGGAGTACACCACATCTCTCATTGGCCTCATCAATAAGTGCATCGATGACGTCGTCCCCACAGTGACCGTACGTACATACCCCAACCAGAAGCCATAGATTACAGGCAGCATCCGCACTGAGCTAAAGGCTAGAGCTGCTGCTTTCAAGGAGCCGGACTCTAACCCGGAAGCTTATAAGAAATCCTGTTATGCCCGCCGACGAACCATCAAACAAGCAAAGCATCAAAACAGGGCTAAGATCGAGTTGTACTACACCGGCTCTGAAGCTTGTCGGATATGGCAGGGCCAGCAAACCATTACAGACTACAAAGAGAAGCACAGCCGAGAGCTGCCCAGTGACACAAGCCTACCAGACGAGCTAAACTGCTTCTATGCTCTCTTCGAGGCAAATAACACTGAAACAGACGTGAGAGCACCAGCTGTACCCGGAAGACTGTGATCACACTCTCCGCAGCTGATGTGAGTAAGACCTTCAGACAGATCAACATTCACAAGGTCGCAGGGCCAGACAGATTACCAGGACGTGTACTGCGAGCATGCGTTGACCAACTAGCAAGTGTCTTCACTGACATTTTCAACCTCTCCCTGTCCAAGTCTGTAATACCAACATGTTTTAAGCAGACCACCATAGTGCCTGTGCCCAAGAACACTAAGGTAACCTGCCGAAATGACTACTGACCCGTAGCACTCACGTCTGTAGCCATGAAGTGCTTTGAATGGGTGGTCATGGCTCACATAAACACCATCATCCCAGAAACCCTAGACCCACTCCAATTTGCATACCACCCCAACAGATCCACAGATGATGCAGTCTCTATTGCACTCCACACTGCCCTTTCCCACCTAGACAAAAGGACCTATGGACCAACCTGGACCTATGTGAGAATGCTATTCATTGACTACAGCTAAGCGTTCAACACCATAGTGCCCTCAAAGCTCATTAATACACTAAGGCCCTGGGACTAAACACCTCCCTCTGCAACTGGATCCTGAACTTCCTGACGGGCTGCCCCCCAGATGGTAATGGTAGGTAACAACACATCCGCCACGCTGATCCTCAACACAGGGACCCTTCAGGGGTGTGTGCTCAGCCCCCTCCTGTACTCCTTGTTCACCAATGACTGTATGGTCAAGCATGACTCCAACACCATCATTAAATTTGCAGATGACACATCAGTGGTAGGCCTGATCACCGAGAACAACGTGATCAAGACGCCCCCATTCTCATCGACAGAGCTGCAGTGGAGCAGGTTGAGAGCTTCAAGTTCCTTGGTGTCCACATCACCAACACACTAACATGGTCCAAGCACACCAAGACAGTCGTGAAGGGGCACGACAAAACCTATTCCCATTTGGCATGGGTCCTCAGATCCTCAAAGGGTTCTACAGCTGCACCATTGAGAGCATTCTGACTGGTTGCATCACTGCCTGGTATGGCAATTGCTCGGCCTCTGACCGCAAGACACTGCAGGTTGTAGTGTGTACAGCCCAGTACATCACCAGGGCCAAGCTTCCTGCCACCCAGGACCTCTATGTCAGGCGGTATGAGAGGAAGGACCTAAAAATTGTCAAAGACTCCAGCCACCCTCATCCATAGACTGTTCTCTCTGCTACTGGAGCACCAAGTCTAGGTTGAAGAGGCTTCTAAACAGCTTCTACCCCGAAACCATAAGACTCCTAAACAGCTGGTCAAATGAATACCCAGACTATTCGCATTGCCCCCCCTGCCACTCTCTGTTGTCATCTACGCATTGTCACTTTAATTAACTCTACCTACATGTACATACTACCTCAACCAACCAGTGCCCCTGCCCATTGACTCTGTACCAGCACCCACCTATCGTTATTCTTTTACTGCTCTTTAATTACTTACTTTTCTCTTATTCTTATCCATATTTATTTTAATTGCACTGTCGGTTAGGGGCTTGTAAGTAAGCATTTCACCTGTTGTATTTGGTGCATGTGACTAATACGATTTGATTTGAAATTGAGATGGTTTGCGATGAGTTGGACCACAGAGTGAAGGAAAAGTAGCCAACAAGTGCTCAGCATATGTGGGAACTCCTTCAAGACTGTTAGAAAAGCATTCCAGATGAAGCTGGTTGAGAGAATGCCAAGAGTGCAAAGCTGTCTTTAAAGCAAAGGGTGGCTATTTGAAGAATCTCAAATATAAAATATATTTTGATTTGTTTAACACTTTTTTGGTTACTTCATGATTCCCTATGTGTTATTTCATAGTTTGATGTCTTCACTATTATTCTACAATGTAGAAAATAGTACAAATAAAGAAAAACCCTTGAATGAGTAGGTGTTCTAAAACTTTTGAACGGTAGTGTATATATTTTTTAAAGATGTGATTTGATATTTTATAAACAATAGACAACATACACATACAAATGACTATCATCATAGAAACATCACACCTGCCCAGACCCACCCCTATCTCCAGTGCCCTTATCACTTTCTGCCACATGGCCTCAAACTGCACAATTTTGTTTCTCTCCGCCGCCCACGTTCTTTCAATTTTGAGATTATCAAACATTTGACCTTTCCATTGCGTGAACACCGAAGAATGGGCTAATTTCCAGTTTGAGTAGAATTTAAAAAATTATAATTGATGAGAAGGTTATTGTCCAACTCATTGGGTATCTCACTGCACCCTCATTTGCCATGTCTTGAAATATGCACAGAAGAATTTAAAAAATACATTTACATTTCAATACCTCTTTAACATCAATCTTTGTAACGCCGCCCATAACGTTTGAATTTTCAAACATTCCAAGAAGGCATAAATTATTGAATCATTAGTAGTTTACACTTCAGACATGACTATGCCATTGTGCTGTATAATTTGTGAATTCTCTTGTATAATACATTCTATACATTAATTTATACTCGATTAAGCATGCATTTTCATTAGCTGTTACCCGCTTAGTTATGTTCCAACATTCCATCCATCTTGGTTCCAATAGTTTATATATTTTTGTAAGAGATTGTTAGTTGTAAGGTTTTGTATAGATTACCTATAATATGAATATCCTTTTCTGACTCAAATAAGATTCCCTCAAGATTGCTCTGATGTCCAGATTTCAAATATACATTTTGTGACATAAAATATGCATTTGAAAATATCTACATTGATCGACCCAAAATTGCTTTTTAAAGCTATCATGGAAATAAATGTATTTCCTATTACCAATTCATGTATGGTTTCTATGCTTTTAGTTTTCCATGTGGGACAATTTATCAATGAATTCTGAAAAGCTATCCAAGGATTGTTCCAGAAGGTTGTATTTGTTATTTCTAAAGGTTGGCTGGCTACTTAAATCAGGATATATTGTATAAAAAAAGGTAAAAACAAGTGAGTTTAGGGGTAGCAAAGCAAAGCACAAAGCAATAGCAATAGCTATGTGAAGCTAGCAGGTGTGCAAAGCTGTTCTATCTTAACTGCTACTCTACTTTCCAGGATCCAATCTCCTATCAATACAGTCTATTGTCTATTTGACTTCTGACTGATTACCATAATCCCTTAGTCAAAAAACAATCAAGCTCATGGTGTCTTGCTCAAAGTGGTGATGTGAACTCAACTTTGCTCCACTCTTCTTACTTCATTGGCACTAGGTCATGTTCAATAGGCATTTAACAGGAAAAAACGGACTGAAACAGGGAGGGACTCTACCGGGACTTGTCCAATAAGAAACTCTCATTTCCATTATCAATTGCCAACCGTTTGAAAGCGTTTTTGCATTGCGTGCCCTAATGAACATAAGCTGGGTCTGCTTGGACTGTACTTTTTACCTCGCCATGATTTGCCCTGCGGGTGAATGTGCAGCTTGAGGTGCTGCTGAATGTGTATCTGGTGCGGTGGCTGAAGCAACGCAGTGTCAGGCCCGTGTGGCGGGGCTTTCATTTGGGTGCTGGGCGCAGATGCAAGGGAGAGGCTGGCAGTGCCCACAGGCTTGGGTGGGGCCTCTGAAACAGCTGCGGCAGGGGCCTCGGGGGGGAAGAAGGACACTACGGGCACAAATGAGGGGATGGGGGGATAGGAGATGGAGGGCCAAGGAGTGGGAGCTGGGGGGAAGGAGACAACTGAGGAAAGAGAATTAAGGGATTTTATAGAAGAGAGGAGGTGTGGATGGCATGGCAGGATGGAAGAGGGATGAAAGAAGGGGAGAAAGAAGGGGAGGGTTTGTGTAGCACACGGAGATGCAAAAGGAGATGCACAATCAGGATGAACACAAAGACAACAAGACAGAACAAACCAAAGCCAGACTGACACTGAACAAAATATGAAACACACGGAGATATGCTATATATACTAAAGTATGTGGACACCCCTTCAAATTAGTGGATTTGGCTATTTCAGCCACACCCCTTGCTGACAGGTGTATAAAATCGAGCACACAGCCATTCAATCCCCATAGATAAACATTGGCAGCAGAATGGTCTTACTTTAGAGTTCAGTGACTTTCAACATGGCACCGTCATAGGATGCCACCTTTCCAACAAGTCAGTTCGTCAAATTTCTGCCCTGCTAGAGCTGCCCCGGTCAACTGTAAGTGCTGTTATTGTAAAGTGGAAACGTTTAGGAGCAACAATGTCTCAGCCCCGAAGTGGTAGGCCACACAAGCTCACAGAATGGGACCGCCGGATGCTGAAGTGTGTAGCGCGTACAAATAGTCTGTCCTCGATTTCAACACTCACTACCGAGTTCCAAACTGCCTCTGGAAGCAATGTCAGCACAAAAACTGTAAAGTTTGGTGGAGGAGCAATAATGGTCTGGGGCTGTTTTTCATAGCTTGGGCTAGGCCCCTTTGTTCCAGTAAAGGGAAATCTTAACGCTACAGCATACCCATTCTAGACAATTCTGTACTTCCACCTTTGTGGAAAGAGTTTAGCGAAGGCCCTTCCCTGTTTCAGCAAGACAATGCCCCAATGCACAAAGCGAGGTCCAAAAAGAAATGGTTTGTCGAGATAGGTGTGGAATAACTTGACTGGCATGCATAGAGCCCTGACCTCAACCCGATCTAACACCTTTGCGATGAATTTAAATGCTGACTGTGAGCCAGGCCTAATCGCCCAACATCAGTGCCTGACCTCACTAATGCTCTTGTGGCTGATTGGAGCCAGTCCCTGCAACAATGTTCCATCATCTAGTTGCAGCGGTTCCCAAACTTTTTATAGTCCTGTACCCCTTCAAACATTCAAACCTCGAGCTGCGTACCCCCTCCAGCACCAGGGTCAGCACACTCTCAAAAGTTGTTTTTTTGCCATCATTGTAAGCCTGCCACACACAAACTATACGATACAGTTATTAAACATAAGAATGAGTGTGAGTTTGTGTCACAACCTGGCTCATGGGAACTGACAAAGAGCTCTTATAGGACCAGGGCACAAATAATAATATTATAATAATCAATCATTTTGCTCTTTATTTAACCATCTTACATATGAAACCTTATTTGTTAATCGAAAACTGTGAATAACTCACCACAGGTTAATGAAAAAGGTGTGCTTGAAAGGATGCTCATAACTCTGCAATGTGGGTTGTATTGGAGAGTCTCGGTCTCAAACCATTTTCCACACACAGTCTGTGCCTGAATTTAGTTTTCATGCTAGTGAGGGTCGAGAATCCACTCTCACATAGGTACGTGGTTGCAAAGGGCATCAGTGTCTTAACAGCTTGATTTGCCAGTGGCTTCTGGCAGTGGCTTCTGATTAAATTCAATTTTCACAGAACCGCTTGTTGCAATTTCAATGAGGCTCTCTTGTTGAGGCTCTCTTGTAGACAACTTCTTAATCAAAGCCTCAATTTTGTCCTGCACATTGAAGATAGTTGTGGAGAGTCCCTGTAATTCTAGATTCAGATCATTCAAGCGAGAAAATACATCACCCAGATACAGTGCCTTGCAAAATAATTCATCCCACTTGGCATTTTTCCTATTTTGTTGCATTACTACCTGTAATTTAAATTGATTTTTATTTGGATTTCATGTCAATGGACATACACAAAATAGTCCAAATTGGTGAAGTACTTTTTAAAATTGTATTCAAAAAAAAGTTTTAAATGGAAAAGTGGTGCTTGCATATGTATTCACCCCCTTTGCTATGAAGCCCCTAAATACGATCTGGTGCAACCAATCACCTTCAGAAGTCACATAATTAGTTCAATAAAGTCCACCTGTGTGCAATCTAAGTGTCACATGATCTGTCACATGATCTCAGTATATATACACCTGTTCTGAAAGGCCCCAGAGTCTGCAACACCACTAAGCAAGAGGTACCAACAAGCAAGCGGCACCATGAAGACCAAGGAGCTTGCCAAACAGGTCAGAGACAAAGTTGTGGCGAAATACAGATCAGGGTTGCGTTATAAAAAACATCCTTAACTGTGAACATCCCACAGAGCACCGTTAAATCCATTATTAAAAAATGGAAAGAATATGGCAACAAACCTGCCAAGAGAGGGCCGCCCACCAAAACTCACGGATCAGGCCAGGAAGGCATTAATCAGAGAGGCAGCACAGAGACCAAAGATAACCCTGAAGGAGCTGCAAAGCGCCACAGCAGATATTGGAGTATCTGTCCATAGAACCACTTTAAGCCGTACACTCCACAGAGCTGGGCTTTATGAAAGAGTGGCCAGAAAAAAAGGCATTGCTTAAAGAAAAAAATTAGCAAACATGTTTGGTGTTTGCCTAAAGCATATGTGATACTCCCCAAACATATCGAAGACGTCTTGCATGCTGTCAGGCATTCCCTTGGCAGTAAGAGCCTCTTGTGCATGCTGCAGTGTACCCAGATGGTCAGATGAAATAAACATTTAGCTTTTTGGCCATCAAGAAAAACGCTATTCCTAGCGCAAATCCAACACCTCGCATCACTCCGAGAACACCATCCCCACAGTGAAGCATGGTGGTGGCAGCATCGTGCGGTGGAGATGTTTTTCCTCGGCAGGGACTGGGAAACTGGTCAGAATTGAAGGAATGATGGATGGCGCTAAATACAGGGAAATTCTTGAGGGAAACCTGTTTCAGTCTTCCAGAGATTTGAGACTGGGACAGAGGTTCACCTTCCAGCAGGACAATGACTCTAAGCATATTGCTAAAGCATCACTCGAGTGGTTTAAGGGGAGCAGCCTAGTCAAAGCCCAGACCTCAATCCAATTCAGAATCTGTGGTATGACTTCAAGTTTGCTGTACACCAGCAGAACCAATCCAACTTGAAGGAGCAGGAGCAGTTTTGCCTTGAATAATAGGCAAACATCCCAGTGACTAGATGTGCCAAGCTTATAGAGACATACCCCAAGAGACTTGCAGCTGTAATTGCTACAAAAGGTGGCTCTACAAAGTATTGACTTTGGGTGGAGGTGAATAGTTATGCACTCTCAAAGTTTTCCATTTTATTTGTCTTATTTCTTGTTTGTTTCACAAGAAAACATATTTGCATCTTCAAAGTGGTAGGCATGTTGTGCAAATGAAATGATACAACACCCCCCCCAAAAAAAAAATCTCTATTAATTCCAGGTTGTAGGGCAACAAAATAGAAAAATGCCAATGGGGGTGAATACTTTCGCAAGCCACTGTAGGACAGCCGTGTGAGAAACTCGTCATCATGCAAGCGGTCAGACAAGTGAACATTTTGGTCAGTAAAGAGAACTTTAAGCTAGTCTCTCAATTATTATTATTTTTAAATCAATACTTTGCTTTACTTTGCCCCTTGATAACCAGCACACTTCTTTTTTTGTTTTGTTTTTGTGAATTTTACCACTTTTTCTCCCCAATTTCGTGGTATCCAATTGTTGTAGTAGCTACTATCTTGTTTCATTGCTACAACTCCAGTACGGGCTCGGGAGAGTCGTCTCTCCGATACACAACCCAACCAAGCCGCACTGCTTCTTAAGACAGCGTGCATCCAACCCGGAAGCCAGCCGCACCAATGCGCCGGAGGAAACACTGTGCACCTGGCTACCTTAGTTAGCGCACACTGCACCCAGCCCGCCACAGGAGTCGCTGGTGCGCGATGAGACAAGGACACCCTTACCAACCAAGCCCTCCCTAACCCGGGAGACGCTGGGCCAATTGTGTATCGCCCCACGGACCTCCCCCGCGGCCGGTTATGACAGAGCCTGGGCGCGAACCCAGGGACTCTGGTTAAGGGCGCTGCAGTACAGCGCCCTTAACCACTGCGCCACCCGGGAGGTCCTAACCAGCGCACTTCTGTATGTTGTAAAAATGTTACATGGTCACAGCCCATCACATTGCATAGTACAGAAAATACACATTGAGTTCAAGGGCCTTGCTTTTAACAAAGTTAACCATTTTCACAAGAGTGTCCAAAACGTCTTGCAAGCTGTCAGGCATTCCCTTGGCAGTAAGAGCCTCTTGTGCATGCTGCAGTGTACCCAAGTGGCATCGGAAGCAACTGCTTGCACGCGCGTTTCCACTATGTCTCACTGCTTTTGTGCCATCAGTACAGATACCAACGCATCTTGACCACCAATGTCCATTTGATGTCACAAAGCTGTTCAGTACTTTACAAATATCCTCTCCTGTTATTCTGGTTTCCAGTGGTTTGCAGAAGAGGATGTCTTCCTTAATTGACCCCCCATAAACATAACGGACATATACCAGGATGTGCCAGGCCCGCCACTTCTGTTGACTCATCCAGTTGTAACGCATAGAATTCACTGGCGTGTATACGAAGCAGTTATTGTTTCAAAACATCTCCTGCCATGTCCTGATGCGTCGTGAAACAGTGTTGTTTGATGGAGATAGTGTCTGTATAGTTTCTTTGGCCTTTTCCCCCAGCATTGTCCCATCCATATCCATGGCAGCAGGAAGAATTAAGTCCACCACAATAGTATGGGGCTTGCCTGTCCTCGTCACTCGGTAGCTCACCATATAAGACGCTTCTAGGCCCTTCTTATTAATGTATCTGTTGCTTTTATACATGCCTTACTACTTTGTGGCATATCTTTCAAATTGGCATTTTTTGTTTCTAGAAATGTCTGGTACGAGTGAAGGTTTCATCGAGTTGTGAGATAATACTTTTGCACATATAACACATTGGCTGAGGAAAGGCACTACTCCCAATATAAGTGAACCCCAAATCAATGTAGTTCTCATCACACTTGCACCTCTTCGATGGTCCAACGTCCCTGTCTGTTGTTTGATGCTTTTCCAGGTAAGGGGGCAGTAGCTCTTCGGCTGCATCAGATTCACAACTGTCAGTGTCCATGCTAGCTGGGCTAACAACAAATGTAGAATTACTGATGCTAGCATTGGACGTGTTCGTGGAAGCAGAACAACTTGTGTTGTCGACAGGTGCAGGTGTAGTACTGCTGGTAGTAGCAGTACTACCAGTAGCGCTGGTATGTGTCTCTATGTTTGTATGTATTTTTAAAATGAATCACATTTTTAGTTGGCATACCCCCAATGGCATTGCGTGTACCCCAGTTTGGGAATACCTGATCTAGTGGAAAGCCTTCCCAGAAGAGTGGACGCTGTTATAGCAGCAAAGGGGGGACCAACTCCATTTTAATGCCCATGATTTTGGAATGAGATGTTCGACGAGCAGGTGTCCACATACTTTTGGTCATGTCCTGTACAAGAACATTGTTGCTATAGCAGACACCTAATACTGGGTTGGAACTACTGATGTAAATATAATTATGTTTCTGTCATGTATGAGCATAGACAAATGAAAGTTGAGATTATTGAAGTTGTATTACTATTTCACATGATTTGCAAGTGTAGTAACTAGACAACTGGGTGCTTTCGTTACCTTCTGGCTGAACTTGTCCATTTATATAACCCCCATTGCCTGAAATGTAAAGAGTACATTGGGATTAAATAAATACATTGGGAGACAGAAAACAAATCATATAAATTCACTTTGATGCATGTCCAGACAAACACAGAAAAATATATATATATATAAATTAATTTCGGTGCATGTCCAGACAGACACAGAAAACAAACAATATAAATTAAGTCAATGTATGTCCAGACAATTCATACCATATTTGTCAGTAGATTTTCCCTCTTCTTCAAGTCTAGTAGGTTGTGCTGGTGCTATTTCTCCTATTCTCTCTGAGAAGGGGAGATTAAATCAAATCAAACTTTATTTGTCACATGCGCCGACTTCAACAAGTGTAGACCTTATCGTGAAATGCTTACTTACAAGCCCTTAACCAATAGCGCAGTTTAACAAGAGTTAAGAAAAATACAATTTTTGAAACGTAACACAATAACATAACAATAACGAGGCTATATACAGGGGGTACTGGTACCGAGTCAGTGTGCAGGGGTACAGGTTAGTTGAGGTCATTTGTACATGTAGGTATGGGTGAAGTGACTATGTATAGATAATAAACGGTGAGTACCAGCAGTGTACAAAACAAATGGAGGGGGTGGGGAGGTGTCAATATAATAGTTCGGTGGCCATTTGATTAATTGTTCAGCAGGCTTGGGGGTAGAAGCTGTTAATAAGGAGCCTTTTGGTCCTAGATTTGGCGCTCCGGTACCGCTTGCCGTGTGGTAGCATTGAGAACAGCCTATGACTAGGGTGGCTCTGTAGTGCCTTCAGTCGGAGGCCAAGCAGTTGCCATAACAGGCAGTGATGCAACCGGTCAGGATGCTCTCACTGGTCCAGCTGTAGAACTTTGAGGATCTGGGGACCCATGCCAAATCTTTTCAGTCTCCTGAGGGGGAAAAGGTTTTGTCGTGCCCTCTTCACTACTGTCTTGGTGTGTTTGGACCATGATAGTTCGTTGGTGATGTGAAACTCTCGACCCGCTCCACTATAGCCCCGATGTTAATGGGGGGTCTGTTCGGCCCGTCTTTTCCTGTAGTCCACGATCAGCTCCTTTGTCTTGATCACGTTTAGGGAGAGGATGTTGTCCTCTTCCCTAAAGGCTGTCTCATCATTGTCGTTGATCAGGCCTACCACTGTTCCAGGGTCCTTAGCTCAGTGATGAACTTTGTGGGGTCAATGAACAGCATTCTCACATAGGTGTTCCTTTTGTCCAGGTGGGAAAGGGCAGTGTGGAATGGGATTGCGTCATCTGTGGATCTGTTGGGGCGGTATGTGAATTGGAGTGGGTCTAGGGTATCCAGGAGGATGCTGTTGTTGTGTTCCATGACCACCCTCTCAAAGCACTTCATGGCTACCGACGTGATTGCTACGGGATGGTAATCATTTAGGCAGGTTACCTTCGCTTCCTTGGGCACAGGGACTATGGTGGTCTGCTTAAAACATGTAGGCATTACAGACTCAGTCAGGGAGAGGTTGAAAATGTCAGTGAAGACACTTGCCAGTTGGTCCAGGCATGCTTTGAGTACACGTCCTGGTAATCCACCTGGCCCTGCGGCTTTGTGAATGTTGACCTGTTTAAAGGTCTTGCTCACATCGGCTACCGAGAGCGTCATCACACAGTCATCCAGAACAGCTGGCGCTCTCGTGCATGCTTCAGTGTTGCTTGCCTCGAAGCGAGCATAAAAGGCATTTAGCTCGTCTGGTAGGCTTGTGTCACTGGGCAGCTCGCGTCTGGGTTTCCCTTTGTAGTCCATAATAGTTTTCAAGCCCTGCCACATCCGACGAGTGTCAGAGCGGGTGTAGTAGGGCTTCAATCTTAATCCTGTATTGACGCTTTGCTTGTTTGATGGTTCATCTGAGGGCATAGCGCGATTTCTTAAAAGCGCCCAGATTAGTGTCCCGCTCCTTGAAAGCGGCAGATCTACTGGGAGATGCATGAGGTATGTTAGGCTGGTCCAACAATATTTTGTGCTGTAGGCATATAGCAAACTCCTATGGTTGTCATCATTGCCAAACATGTCAATGAGTGACAGAGTTGACAAGACAGCACAAACAGATCTGGGAACAGGCTACTGTAACTTTGAGCAAAAACAAATCTCTACCATTCACCACTGCACTCATACCGTTACCGTATGACTTTCCGACAGCCTCTGATTCGAGGGGCAAAGGCTCATGAGGCAAAGGATTTTCTAATGACAGAGAAAAGAGAGCAGATGAGATTAAAAGGGGGTTCGGACAATGTAGCACTTATTGATTAATTTCATAGAGCAAGAGGCAAATGGTCACCCTTTCATTGAG
The DNA here is from genome assembly GCF_021184085.1 of Oncorhynchus gorbuscha. NCBI lineage: Eukaryota > Metazoa > Chordata > Actinopteri > Salmoniformes > Salmonidae > Oncorhynchus > Oncorhynchus gorbuscha. The sequence goes on along the minus strand of NC_060183.1, from coordinate 30,810,172 downwards.
CCTATACACAAAAGTGTGGCTTTAAAGAAGAGATGTATCTACCGTATTGTCCGGTGGATTTGCCATCAGTGACTGATCCAAGGGTCTGTGGCTCGTATGGTCCAAGGTTACCTGTGGAGAAAAGCCAGGACAGGTGAGGACTAGAGTACTGGTCAAGTATTTGATTCACAAAAATTGCAACTCTTTTACAGCGAGTAGCTTTAAGATGGGTAGGAAGAGATGACAGAATGAACAATAATGAAAAGACAATAGCAATGTGAAATTACGACAAAAGTCTCACCATATTTCCCCGCAGATTTCTGTCCTTCACCACCAAGGCCAAGAGGTTCTGGTGCATAGGATTCTGGTGCACCGCCCCCTAACAGGGCAACCACAGAGAAACTAGACATGTCAGACGGCAGAATGATGGAGGGTGCAAGGGGTGTATTCACTAGGAACAAAATGGAATCAAAATGGAGGCAAACGAAACTGTCAAACTAATTTGTCAAGTAGAAACTCTTGTTTTCGTGGCAAAACATTTTCCGTTGCAAAACGTGCAAAATGTTTTGCTAAGTTTAAAAAAAAACTATTAATACACCCCAGGTTTGCTGAGTCTCACCATATTTGCCTGCAGATTTTCCAGCATCTGGACCGAGCCCAAGAGGGTGAGGCTCGTATGGCAACCCACCCTGTCCTGTAAAAACCCCCAGCAAAGTATGTTTGATTGGGCATACACTATTAGCACACCTCTTGCTTAGACAATGACGGCATAAAGAATTGCACAAAATAAAGAACAGCACAATACGTGCAGTATGCTTAGAAAAACACAAACTTCTATATTTGATCTTTTTAAATTTGACGCAAGGCAGTAACAGCAGACAGCATGGTACATAAACACCAGTGCAATGCATACATACGTAAAGAAATGTACATGGAAAGAAAGCAGAGAAAGAACATGAAGTAAAAGCCAAAGACAGCCATACCATATTTTCCATTCGATTTACCAGAATCGGGGCCAAGTCCAAGAGGCTGAGGCTCGTATGGCACCTCTCCATAGCCTGCACGAATAGGAGGGAGGAAGGGAGAGAAAGAGGGGGTGGGGGGCGCACTGAAATGAGGGAACCGCGTAGAAGAATGTGGAAAAAGTCAAGGGGTCTGAATACCTTCCGAATGCACTGTAGGCAACAAAAACAGAAGAGCATGGCAGCGTAGGCCTACGAATGACAGACCCTAATTTCTCATTTACACATCTCGCTGTCTTCACTGTTCCCATCTTGAATAATTCTTGAATCTCCATATGACATCAGATCCACTGGCCTCTCTCTCTTCACCTCTCCTCTTTCTATTTATAATAGCTCTTGTAGGCCTACGAGTAGCCTAGCTCAATGCGAGTCCCAGGAATAGCAATGTCGTTTTGGTCACTAATTTTGAGCTTAAAAAAAAAAATATATCTATATTCAAGGTGATAAGCAGCTTGCTCTTTCTTGCTGAGCATAAAATAGGCCACAGCGTTGGCAATGAACTGGTAAGAAAAGCGTTTGAATGGTGAGAGCGTGTAGCTCTGGTCTGGTTTGATGTGGTTGGATGGTGGTGATAAATTGCTGCACTGATGCATTACAGACAGAGAAGCATTCACAAAATACCTGCTGTAGATACTGGTGTGGGTTATGTGTTCTTGTAGCAATATATTAATTGTAATATAATGCATTTTGAGTAAAGGTAATTTTATTCGACTGTAAACAAAAATTTTAAAACTGAAAATGTTTTGGGGGGAGCACGGAAGTCAATTTAGGGACGCAACCTGACTGACAAAGGAGAAGTGAAAGAGGCATTTACCATACTTGCCAGCTGATTTCCCAGGATCACCCCCTAGGCCAAGACGTTGCCCATCATAGGGTGCACCATATCCTAGGGTGAGACAGAGATTTCATTGCATTACACCATTGGAGGAAATGACTTGTAACTAGCATCAATCAACGGCATTTTGTAGATCCAAGTTGCCTGAAATTAACTATTTGTTGCAACCATTTCACGTTATTAAAGGCCCAGTGCAGTCAAAAACACTATGAAGTTGGAATAATACAGCTCTTTTAGTGTAAGAGCTGTTTGAAAAGACCGGCTGAAATTTCAGCCTCTTTTGGTGGGATGGAGTTTTGGCCTGCCTGGTGACATCATGAGGAGGTAAATTAGTTGCCAATAACAGCAAATGTTCAGTTTTCCCCTCCCCACACTCAGGGAGTGAACGTATTATATAATAAGGGTTATATGGAGAAAATCAGACTTCTCTGAAATGAAAATGGATGGCCCTCCCTTCAGCAAAATATTTTTGAAATAAACCCTCCCTGATCGCTTGAAAGAGAAACGGAGTGAACCTTCCCTATACCGAAAATGATAATAAAAACTAAGTGAATAGCAGACACCATGTCAACTGTTTACCCTCACTTTTTGAACAGACCAGAGCCTTAGATATGCCGTTTTAGAAACTGTTTTTCGTCCTGTGAGCATTACATGGCAACGAGTGCATTTTGATAGTGCACAGGTTTGCGGGCCAGAAGGTTGTGGGTACGCAGACCACGGTGGACAAGAGTAGGGGTGGAAACATCTCCTTTGTAATTAAAGCATTGCATGAATCTATCATCGTATTTCCAGGTCTGAGAAAAAGTTGCCTTTTATAAAAAATGGCATGCAATTCTATTCTATCTAGTCATTTTACATATTCGCAGAACCTTTTTTAATAGCACACAAATTACTGAAATGACAGGCTAAGAATGGACAGAGATTAACGCATAGGCCTATCTATCATATTTCTCCAATGCCAAATCAGTGTCTTGTGTGAGACATCATTAGGAATCTGAGCATGGTACTTTCAAAAGTTGGCCCACTGTTCCACCCCAAACAGAGTAGGTCTACGAAAGCAGAAACATTTCAGCTTTAACTGCTGGCAACTCTGCTGTGATTTTTAATCCAACAAGAGAAGGTCACAAGTGTTTCCCTTAAAACCATCTATTGTACAGAAAGTGAATAGCTTAATCAATTGATAGTGAAAGAATTAGATTACTTCCCAAGGAAAGTCAATTGTTTGTCTCCTCGGCTATAGAAGATTAATATCCCCTTACGTATCGGAGTCACATCTTTCCCGAGTATTTTCAGCTTGTTTATAGTATAAAGCATCGAGGACCAAAGCATTATAGAACACGTTATATAATCAGATCTGTTTTATTTTCTTCAAAATCTTAAGCCAACAAAGGGCAGGCCTGTGTTTTTGTTGTCATTGCCATTTTCTTTAATAAAAGATAGGTCTATGACAACCTCTCATACCCCCTCAATTCAAGTCTTGGTTTTAACTTAACAGCACACAGAGGTAGGCCCCATTGTTGTTAGTTAAGTTAAATCAAAATTAAGACGGTTTAAATTATGCCTACTCGAATTTGCATACTTTCAGCACCATGAGCTGTCCATTTCCGATTGATTGTGTGGCGGCGGCTGCTGCTTCAAGTATCAGCACCAGAATGTTAGTTTCTTGAATCTGGCTTATTGTGAGGTCAATAACTCTGATAAAACACCAGTGTACAAAATATTCGGAACACCTTCCTAATACTGAGTTGCTCCCCTTTTGCTCTCAGCCTCAATTATTCGGGGCATGGACTCTAACAATGTGTTGAAAGCGCTCCACAGGGATGCTGGTGCATGTTGACTCCAATGCTTCCCACAGTTGTATCAAGTTGGCTGGATATTCTTTGGGTGGTGGACCATTCTTCATACGCACGGGAAACTGTTGAGTGTGAAAAACCCAGCAGCGTTGCAGTTCTTGACACACACCGGTGCACCTGGCACTTGCTACCACAGCACGTTCAAAGGCACTTAAAATGATGTCTTGCCCATTCACCCTCTAAGTGGCACACATACACAATCCATGTCTCAATTGTCTCAAGGCTTAAAAATCCTTCTTTAACCGGTCTTCTCCCTTCATCTACACTGATTGAAGTGGATTTAAAAGGTGTCATCAATAAGGGATAATGACTTTCACCTGGATTCACATGGTCAGTCTGTCATGGAAAGAGTTCCTAATGTTTTGTAGACTCAGACTTTTTAAAATAAACATCTATTTTTAAATCTACAGTAGTAGCAAGCTATCAGTTGATCTCCGGTCCTCCTGCGCCATGCAGCGGTCTAAGGCACTGCATCTCAGTGCAAGAGGCGTCACTACAGTCCCTGGTTCGAATCCAGGCTGTATCACTTCCGGCCATGATTGGGGGGTCCCATAGGGCGACGCACAATTGGCCCAGCGTCGTCTGGGTTTGGCCAGGGTAGGCAGTCATTGTAAATCAGAATTTATTCTTAACTGACTAAAAAAATCTTTGCGACCTCCTTCTCAAACTGAACAGAACAAAGGCTATAGGTTAGTCTGCGCGCATGATAGTGCATTTTTTTGGGACTAGGCCAAATAAAAAAAAATTGGACGAAACCTTTGACTCTCTTCCTGAACTGCCACCGTAGGCCTACACGTCATACCATTGGTTAGGCAGCACACAAAAAAAGTTTTTGATCAGCAAGAGCAGGCCGGGGCTCAGGGTTGGAATATTCATTGCCGTGTGTAATGCTGCCTGGTTTTATTTACACCATCCCAGCAGCTATCTTAGAAAGATAACTTTGCTCTATGCTTCTACGAGCTTGCACTTCCTAGCCTATAGGCTATGGACCATTTGATTGAGACCACATTAAATAGGCTATAGGCGCACTTGATAAACTGCTGCATTGGAACTTTAAGAAATTAACTTTTTTATTTACTAGGCCTATACCATGCATGAAAACATCCATTATTATTATTATATTTCATCAGATATTGCATAGGTCTGTCTGGATTATAGAGGTTCTTTTCAGATAGAAATGAGGTAGCTCACCATATTTTCCAGGTGCAGGATCCCCTCCCATTCCAGTGCCCAGCCCGCCTGAAACAGAATTAAATCATTTGTTTAGGGTCCGGTTTCCTTAACACAGATTAAGCCTAGTCCTGGATTAAAAACCTTTAAGAAAAACTAGCCCTACTGTTTCAACAGATTGACCCCCTGCCCTTACAGACAGAAGAGAACTGGACACCTCTTGGAGCCTGGTTCCTCTCTAGGTTTCTACCTAGGTTCCAGCCTTCTAGGGAGGCTGGAACCTCTGCATTGCTTGATGTTTGGGGTTTTAGGCTGGTTATATTTAAAGCAATTTGTAACAACTCCTGATGTAAAAAGGGCTTCATTAAATACATTTGATTGATAAATGTACCGTATTTTCCAGAGGATTTGGATTCGGCACCCAATCCAAGAGTCTGAGATCCATAGGGTAGACCACCATTTCCTGTTTGTGTAAGCATTGCAATGAATATATTAGAAAATAATAGTGATATAATTCAGATTGACAGATTCTCAGTGATTTAGAGAAATGTATGGCCCTCACCGTATTTACCAACTGACTTGCCAACATCAGGTGCGTTGGCGATTCCACCATTTCCTGAGCGCGATTGAGACAAAGTTCAGAGAGAACAAAATCCAAATCCATAGAATACAGACATACTGACACATACAGTACATGCATAAATACATACAGTAGATAGAGAAAAAAAACACTGTACATACATTGAGTATACCAAACATTAGGAACACTTTCCTAATATTATGTTACAGAACAGACTCAAGTTGATCGGGGCATGGACTCCACAAGGTGTTGAAAGCTCTCCATAGGGATGCTGGTCCATGTTGACTCCAATGCTTCCAACAGTTGTATCAAGGTGGCTGGATGTCCTTTGGGTGATGGACCATTCTTGATACACATGGGAAACTTGTGTGTGAAAAACCCAGCAGTGTTTTGACACAAACCGGTGCGCCTGGCACCTACTGCCATACCCCGTTCAAAGGCACTTGAATATTGTGTCTTGCCCATTCACCTTCTGAATGGTACAAATACACAATCCATGTCACAATTGTCTCAAGGCTTAGAAATCCTTCTTTAACCTGTCTCCTCCCCTTCATCTACACACTGACTGAAGTGAATTTAACAAGTGACATAAATAAAAGATCATATATGTCATGGAAAGAGCAGGTGTTCTTAATGTTTTGTATACTAAGTGTATAGATGCAGAACATAGCATAGTCGCAGTGCATTTTCTTGTACGTGAAGAAAATATCTGTAAGAAACAGACAAAGGAAATATCTAATAATTAACATACAGTTGAAGTCGGAATTTTACATATACTTAGGTTGGAGTCAATAAAACTTGTTTTTCAACCACTCCACAAATTTCATGTGAACAAACTATAGTTTTGGCAAGTCGGTTAGGACATCTACTTTGTGCAAGACAAGTAATTTTTCCAACAATTGTTTACAGACAGATCATTTCACTTATAATTCACTGTATAACAATTCCATTGGGTCAGAAGTTTACATACACCGAGTTGACTGTGCCTTTAAACAGCTTGGAAAATTCCAGGAAATTATGTCATGGCTTTAGAAGCTTCTGATAGGCTAATTGACATCATTTGAGTCAATTGGAGGTGTACCTGTGGATGTATTTCAAGGCCTACCTTCAAACTCAGTGCCTTGATGCTTGACATCATGGGAAAATCAAAAGGAAATCAGCCAAGACCTCAGAAAAAAACAATTGTAGACCTCCACAAGTCTGGTTCATCCTTGGGAACAATTTCCAAATGACTGAAGGTACAACGTTCATCTGTACAAACAATGGTACGCAAGTATAAACACCATGGGACCACGGAGCCGCCATACCGCTCAGGAAGGAGACGCATTCCATCTCCTAGAGAGCAAAATACCTTGTGAAGACGCTGGAGGAAACAGGTACAAACAGGTACAAAGTGTCTATATCCACAGTAAAACGAGTCCTATATCGACATAACCTGAGAGACCGCTCAGCAAGGAAGGAGCCATTGCTCCAAAACCGCCATAAAAAAAGCCAGACATGGGAACAAAGATCATACTTTTTGTAGAAATGTCCTCTGTCTGATGAACCAAAATAGAACTGTTTTGGCCATGATGAACATTGTTATGTTTGGAGGAAAAAGGGGGAGGCTTGCAAGCCGAAGATACCATTCCCAACCGTGAAGCACGGGGGTGGCAGCATCATCTTGTGGGGGTGCTTTGCTGCAAGAGGGACTGGAGAACGTCACAAAATAGGTGGCATCATGAGGCAGGAAAATAATGTGGATATATTGAAGCAAACATCTCAAGACATCAGTCAGGAAGTTAAAGCTTGGTCGCAAATGGGTCTTCCAAATCGACAATGACCCCAAGCATACTTCCAAAGTTGTGGCAAAATGGCTTAAGGACAACAATGTTATGGTATTGGAGTGGCCATCAAAGCCCTGACCCCAATCCTATAGAAAATTTGTGGGCAAAACTGAAAAAGCGTGTGTGAGCAAGGAGGCCTATAAACCTGACACAGTTACACCAACTCTGTCAGGAGGAATGGGCCAAAATTCACCCACCTTAGTGGGAAGCTTGTGGAAGGCTACCCAAAACGTTTGACCCAAGATACATTTCAAAGGCAATTCTACCAAATATTAATTGAGTGTATGTGAACTTCTGACCCACTGGGAATGTGATGAAAGAAATAAAAGCTTAAATAAATCACTACTATTATTCTGACATTTCACATTCTTAAAATAAAGTGGTGATACTAACTGACCTAAGACAGGGAATTTTTACTAAGATATTAAATGTCAGGAATTGTGAAAAATTTGTTTAAATATATTTGGCTAAGGTGTATGTAAACTTCCGACTTCAACTGTACATACTGGCACATACACTAAATGCATACGTGCATGATTACATAAATACATTGAGATAAATACATACCAGTAATCAACAGACATGCATACAACACATTATATAAACACATGCATTTAGAATGTTAACATTATAAAAAGGTACACTGACATACAGGTAACTGCCAAAACGAAAGGAAACACCAACACAAAATGTCTTAATAGGGCGTTGGGCCACCACAAGCCAGAACAGCTTCAATGCGCCTTGGTACAGATTCTATTTTTCAACAAATATTTAACCTTGATTTAACAGTGAAGAACAAATTCTTATTTACAATGACGGCCTACCAGGGAACCGTGGGTTAACTGCCTTGTTCAGGGTGCGGAATGACATCTTTTTTTGGAGGAATTCGACACCATTCTTGCAAGTGAAATTCCATAATTTTGTGTTTTGTTGATGGAAAACGCTCTCAGGCGCCGCTCTAGAATCTCCCATAAGTGTTCAATTGGGTTGGCATCTGGTGACGGAGACGGCCATGGGATATGGTTTACATAATTTCCATGCTCATCAAAGTCTGGATCACCAAGACTCTTCCTAGAGCTGGCCGCCCAGCCAAACTGAGCAATCGGGGGAGAAGGTTCTTCGTCAGGGAGTTGACCAAGAACCCGATGGTCACTCTGACAGAGCTTCAGAGTTCCTCTGTGGAGATGGTAGAACCTTACAGAAGGACAACCATTTCTGCAGCCCTCCACCAATCAGGCTTTTACGGTAGAGTGGCCAGATGGAAGCCACTCCTCAGTAAAAGCCACGGCAGCCCGCTTGGAGTTTGCCAAAAGGAACCTAAAGACTCTCAGACCATGAGAAACAATTATCTGGTCTGATAAAAGCCAAGAGTGGCGTCTGGAGGAAACCTGGCACTATCCCTAATGTGATGCATGGTGTGGCAGCATCATGCTGTGGGGTTGTACTTGAGCATCAGGGACTGGGAGACTAGTCAGGATCGAGGAAAAGATGAACGAAGCAAAATACAGAGAGATCCTTGATGAACCTGCTCCAGTGCGCTCAGGACTTCAGACTGAGTTTGAAGGTTCACCTTCCAACAAGACAACAACCCTAAGCACACAGCCAAGACAACGCAGGAGTGGCTTCGGGACATGTCTCCGAAATGTCCTTGAGAGGCCCAGCCAGAGCCGGACTTGAACCCGATCAAACATCTCTGGAGAGACCTGAAAATAGCTGTGCAGCGACGATCCCCATCCAACCTGACAGAGCTTGAGAGAATCTGCAGAGAAGAATGTGAGAAACTCACCAAATACAGGTGTACCAAGATTGTAGCGTCATACCTAAAAAAAGACTTGAGGCTGTAATTGCTGCCAAAGGTGCATCAGCAAAGTACTGAGTAAAGGGTCTGAAAATTATGTAAATGTGATATTTCTGTTTTTAATACATTTGCAAACATTTCTATAAACCTGTTTTTGGATCATCATTATGCGGTAATGTGTGAAGATTGATGAAGAAAAAAATTAATGTTATCAATGTTAGAATAAGACTAACGTAATAAAATGTGGAAAATGTCAAGGGGTCTGCATACTTTCTGAATGTACTCTGTCTGTCTATGCATGTATATATGTATACAGTACCAGTCAAATGTTTTTATTTGTACTATTTTCTACATTGTGGAATAGTAGTGAAAACAGCAAACTATGAAATAACACATACAGAATCATGTAGTAAGCAGGAAAGTGTTAAACAAATCAAAATATATTTTCTATTTCAGATTCTTCAAAGTAGCCACCCTTTGCCTTGACAGCTTTGCACACTCCTGGCATTCTCTCAACCAGCTTCATAAGGTAGTAACCTGGAATGCATTTCAATTAACAGGTGTGCCTTGTTAAAAATGTATTTGTGGAAATTATTTCCTTCCTAATGCGTTTGAGCCAATCAGTTCAAAAAAGCTCAAATAAGCAAAGATAAATCCTGTTATGGCAAGGCGAACTCCCCCCCATTCAGCTGAAAAGGTCGCGCAGGGAACACAAAAATATTCTTTAGAAATATTTAACTTTCACACATTAACAAGTCCAACACCTCAAATGAAAGATTAACAAGATGTTTATCTACCCATCATGTCTGATTTTTAAAATGTTTTACAGCGAAAACACAACATATATTTATGTTAGACCACCACCAGATTTATTTAGAATTCAAGGCACACAACCAGCATGGCTACCACAGCATTCTGCAACAATAACCAATCCCATCTGGTTTGCACTTAGTGCGACTATCATTTGTTTTTCCATCAGGACAATGGCCCAAAACACACCTCCAGGCTGTGTAATGGCTATTTGACCAAGAAGGAGAGTGATGGGGTGTTGCATCAGATGACCTGGTCTCCACAATCACCCGGCATCAACCCAATTGCAGAGTGAAGGAAAAGTAACCAACAAGTGCTCAGCATATGTGGGAACTCCTTTAAGACTGTTGAAAAAGCATTCCAGGTGACTACCTCATGAAGCTGGTTGAGAGAATGCCAAGTGTGTGTAAAGCTGTTATCAAGGAAAGGGTGACTACTTTGATGAATCTGAAATATATTTTGATTTGTTTAACACTTTTTTGGTTACTACTACTACACCAGTCATTTGCTTTTTCATAGTTTTGATGTCTTCACTATTATTCTAGAATGTATAAAATAGTAAAAATAAAGAAAAACCCTTGAATGAGAAGGTGTGCCCAAACTTTTGACTGGTACTGTATGCATACGTACACACAATATATATATATTGGTTAAAACCATATATATATATATATAGGGGATTGGAAATGATGCAGACGGTTACATTGATGGAAGCTACAATTTATCTTCAGTATTAAAGCTGAAAAATACATTTAGAAAATGCTTCAAACTTGAACCAGTGCCTGCAACCTGGTTCAGGTTATCAGTCAACCTGCCAGGGTAGTTACAAACAGCACAGGAATGAAATCGTCAACATTTATTGATTACATCTTTACTAATGCTGCAGACATTTGCTTTAAAGCAGTATCAAAATCCATAGGATGTAGTGATCACAATATAGTAGCCATATCTAGGAAAACCTACGTTTACTTAAAAAAATGTTTTGTCTATCAACAATGACAAACCACCGGGGTATGACAACTTGGATGGAAAATTACTGAGGATAATAGAGGACGACAGTGCCACTCCTATTTTATAATCTCACTCATATCTTCAATCTAAGCCTATTAGAAAGTGTGCTCTCAGGCCTGGAAAGTAATTCCACTAAGAATAGTAAAGCCTCCTTTACTGGCTCAAATAGCAGACCAATCAGCCTGTTACCAACCCTTAGTTAACTTTTGGAAAAAAATATGTTTATCCAGATGCAATGCTATTTCACTGTAAACAAATTGATAGATTTTCAGCACACTTATGTAGGGAAGGACATTCAACAAGCACGGCAATTGGCTGAGAGAAATTGATGATAAAAAGATCGTTGGAGCTGTTTTGTTAGACTTCAGTGCGGCTTTTGACATCACTGATCATAGCTGCTAATGGAAACAACGTATGTGTTATGGCTTTACACCCCCTGCTATATTGTGGATAAAGATTTACCTGTCTAACAGAACACAGATGGTTTTCTTTATTATACAACGGGTGGGTCTAATCCTGAATACTGATTGGTTAAAACCCTCTGTGTTCCATGTTTTTATGGATATATATACAAAGGAATGTCAACTGAAAAAAATGTCTTCAAAAGGCGCATCTGAGCAATCTTTATTGCAGGTGCATAGTAACAGTTGAATAAGATGAGAAAAAATAAGAAACTCACACACTGCTTTTGATAAACTCCGCATCGGCCTCAGGGCCTTCGTCAGCTTTTGTGCTCACTATTTGAGAAAATGTGTTCGCCCTCGCATGAAGACATAGCTCCACCCACATCCGTTCCATGCATCGAATGGGGTTGGAGTCGAGGAAAAATAAAGTGTTACCGAATATAACTACTTGCATTTCAGAAATATTCAAATAAAGTATGTACACAAAAGGTATTAAACACGTCTGTAAAACCACGATGAGGGCATCGACCCACCAAGCAGGTTTTCATAAATCATTGGGTACAGCGCAAGAAAAAAGTCAGCGTAATCTGAAATGGGGCATTAATTAATGTTCACATTTATTAACATACATCGGCATTGCATCATTAAGACCTTTAGGAAATAATGTATGGAGGGTGAAAATCCCAAAACATTCTATTTTGCTCAGAGTATTATTTATATAATCTCCCATGTCTGATATCTTAACTTTCTCTATGTCACAAAATCTAGAGGTAGAAATATCTTTGGCCATTAAATTGTACTGTGACTGTTGTTTCTCCTGATTGAATTTATGTTCACTAAATCTCTGCTTGAGAGAACGAGAGGTTTTACCTACATAACACAGCCCACATGGACATTTAATCATGTCGATGTAATGGGTGGTGGAGCACATAATAATGTCATTTATTTGGAACCTTTTTCCTGTATGTGGGTGTCAGAAATATTCACACTTCATGATATTGTTGCACTGTGCGCAACCTCTGCATTTATAGCTACCATTCCAAAGAGGGTGTAAAGGTTTATTTTGTGGCTGGCAGTTGGCATGGACCAATTTATCGCGGAAATTGTGACCTGTTCTATATGCAATAAGTGGTGGATTCTTAAATTCAGCTGGCAAAGCTGGGTCTGATGGTAAAACATGCCAGTGTCTCTTGTCAGCATCTCCCACTTTGCGCAAAATCAACATACATATGGTGGTGAACATTAGTGTGCTTTAGCTTTAGTGCTTATTTTTTGTAGCATTTCATCTCGTGTTTTCCCCAATGCCAAATCAAGAGCTTCATCCACACATTGTGGAGAGTAGCTTCTTCTTAGAAAGCTTTTGCGCATCTCCGTTGCTTTTTCTAGATTGTGCCATATATGCCACTCCCACAGGGGACTATCTGAAAAACTGGCTTCTTGGAAGTCCTCTTTTTAATTTCTCAGGGTGGAAGCTGTCCCCCTGTAATATACTATTTCTGTCTGTTCCTTTTCTATACAGAGTTGTAAACAAGGTTCCATTTGATTTCTCAACCCACATAGAAGTAATGAGTATCACATTCAATAGTGAATTTTAGATTGGGGTCAATGTCATTGAGTAATGCCGTAAAGTCTGACAACCCTTCTCCCATTCCTCCCCATATGGAAAAAAATGTTGTCAATATATATCGATACCACTTCAGGACTTTATTCAAAAGTGGATTTTCGCTTTCATTGTTAACCAAACGTTCTTCAAAAAGACCCACATAAAGGTTAGCATAGCTCGGTTCGATTGTGGAGCCCATCGGTGTTCCATTCGTTTGTATTCATCATCATCAAACCTGAAATAGTTGTATGTCAAAACATATTCAGCCAGCTCTAGAATAAAGTTTGTTGGTGGGTATTTGTTAGTATCCCGGTCTCTCAAATAGTGAGCACAAAAGCTCTGACGAAGTCCTTGAGGCCGATACGTAACGCTTATTAAAGAGCAGTGATACTATCAAGAGCAGTGTGTGGGTTTCTTATTTTTTTTCTCAATTGAAATAAAGTAAAAATGAAACGAACTGCAGCTAGTTTGTAGTCTTTCCAGCTTGAGTTTGAAGTGATTGTGCTAGCTGTTTGTTGGCTAGCTCTTCTGAGCAACAGTGTCCTAACTATTTATCGAAATAACGTTAATGAAAATGTAAATCATTATTTGAATGTGTTGGTAACTCATTGTATAACAGTGATAATACCCTCGAAGCCGGTGTTTTGAGGATATCTTGGCATGGTTTGCTGCTAACAACACCCATGCCAATATATCCTCCGAACACTGGCTTCTCGGGCATTATCACTAAAATGGAAGCCCCTCCAACATAATCCAGGTAGAATCAGGAATTCCCCAGGGCAGCTGTCTAGGCCCCTTATTTTTTTAAATCGTTACTAATGACATGCCATTGGCTTTGAGTAAACCAGTGTGTATGTATGCAAAGGACTCAACACTATACACATCAGTGACTACAGCGAGTGAAATTACTGCAACACTTAACAAAGAGCTGCAGTCAGTTTCAGAATTGGTGGCAAGGAATAAGTTAGTCCTAAATATTTCAAAAACTAAAAGCATTCTATTTGGGACAAATCATTCACTAAATCCTAAACCTCAACTAAATCTTGTAAGAAATCATGTGAAAATTGAGTGGACGTGACTAAACTGCTTGGAGTAACCCTGGATTGTAAACTGTCATGGTTAAAACATGTTGATACAACAGCAGCTAAGATGGGGAGAAGTCAGTCCATAATAAAGCGCTGCTCTACCTTCTTAATAACAACACTATCAACAAGGCAGGTCCTACAGGCCTAGTTGTCGCACCTGAACTGCTGTACAGTCGTGTGGTCAGGTGCCCCAAGGAGGGACCTCAGAAAATTGCAATTGTCTCAGATGTACACAGAGAGCTAACAATAATATGCATGTCAATCTCTCCTGGCTCAAAGTGGAGGAGAGATTGACTTGATCACTACTTGTTTTTGTAAGAAGTGTTGACAAGCTGAATGCACTGAGGTGTCTGTTTAAACTACTAGCACACAGTTCAGACACCCATGTGTACCCCACTAGACATGTCACCAAAGGTCTCTTCACAATACCCAAGTCAAGAACAGACTATGGGAGGTGCCCAGTAGTACATATAGCCATGGCCACATGGAACTGAATACGTCAGTTGGAACTGAATATGAATTCCACATCAGGTAAATTATGCAAGCAGTAGAATCAGATTTTTTTTTTTTAAGATAAAAATAAACCTTATGGAACAGTGGGGACTGTGAAGAGACGCACACAACACACTCACTCATACACATGGATTTTGTATTGTAGATACCTGTATGTGATAGTAGAGTAGTGGCTTGAGTGAACACAATGTGAAAGTTATGAAATGTAATATTTAAAATGTTATATAACTGCCTTAATGGTGATGTAGCCCAAGGAAGTGTAGCTGCTACCTTGGAAGCAGCTAATGGGGATCCTTAATAAATACAAATCCTCAAGTGTTTACACTATTTTGGCTGTTACCCGTAGATGCAGCAGGCGTACATATACCATACACATACCATACTTGCCTGCACCATCAGTCTCCAACCCAAGGGGTTGACCACCAAATGGCAACCCCCCAATGCCTGAGTCAGAGCAAGATAATGTATTAGAGCAAGAAGCAAGAGAGGGAGTGCACTACTGTTCATTGTGAGTCACTCTGCTGTGATGTTAATGCGAAGCCAAAGACAAATTTCCACATTATGTGGACAATTGCGAATTTATAAAGCTTGAGAAAAAGGTCCACAAAGCGAGGCAGCATCAGTTATACACTTATCTTCCTGTTTCTCGTTATTTTCCTGTAAATATGTATCGTTGGAGAAATGCAACCCTGAGCCCCACCACAAGCAACTCACTCACCATATTTGGTCTGAGATGTTGCCTCTGGGCCCATTCCGAGGGGCTGA
The DNA here is from genome assembly GCF_021184085.1 of Oncorhynchus gorbuscha. Taxonomy (NCBI): domain Eukaryota; kingdom Metazoa; phylum Chordata; class Actinopteri; order Salmoniformes; family Salmonidae; genus Oncorhynchus; species Oncorhynchus gorbuscha. The sequence continues at coordinate 30,794,918 of NC_060183.1, read as the reverse complement.
CCACCATATGGCCCACCCAATCCTGTAACCGACAGAGCAAAAGGGTAAACTCCATTTAAATTTTACACATACATTTTTTTTAAAGAAACGTCCTCTCACTGTCAACTGCGTTTATTTTCAGCAAACTTAACATGTGTAAATATTTCTATGAACATAAGATTCAACAACTGAGACATAAACTGAACAAATTCCACAGACGTCTCTAACAGAAATGGAATAACATGTCCCTGAACAAAGGGGGGGGGGGGGGTCAAAATCAAAAGTAACAGACCGTATCTGACCACCAGCTGCATTAAGTACTGCAGTGCATCTCCTCCTCATGGATTGCACCATATTTGCCAGATCTTGCTGTGAGATGTTATCCCACTCTTCCACCAAGGCACCTGCAAGTTCCCGGACATTTCTGGGCGGAATGGCCCAAGCCCTTACCATCCAATCCAACAGGTCCCAGGCGTACTCAATGGAATTGAGATCCGGGCACTTCGCTGGCCATGGCAGAACACTGACATTCCTGTCTTGCAGGAAATCACGCACAGAATGAGCAGTACGGCTGGTGGCATTGTCATGCTGGAGGGTCATGTCAGGATGAGCCTGCAGGAAGGGTACCATATGAGGGAGGAGGATGTCTCCCCTGTAATGCACAGCATTGAGATTGACTGCAACGACAACAAGCTCAGTCCGGTGATGCTGTGACACACCGCCCCAGACCATGACGGACCCTCCAACTCTATCCCGCTCCAGAGTACAGACCTCGGTGTAACGGTCATTCCATCGACGATAAACGCAAATCCGACCACCACCCCTGGTGAGACAAAACCGCGACTCGTCAGTGAAGAGCACTTTTTGCCAGTCCTGTCTGGTCCACCGACGATGGGTTTGTGCCTATAGGCGACGTTGTTGCCGGTGATGTCTGGTGATGGCAGTTGTTGTTGCCAACCTGTACCTGTCCCTCAGGTGTGATGTTCGGATGTACCGATCCGGTGCAGGTGTTGTTACACAAGGTCTGGCACTGAGTGGACAATCAGCTGTCCGTCCGGTCTCCCTGTAGCACTGTCTTAGGTGTCTCACAGTACAGACATTGCAATTTATTGCCCTGGCCACATCTGCAGTCCTCATGCCTCCTTGCAGTATAACTAAGGGGCGTTCACGCAGATGAGCAGGGACCCCGGGCATCTTTTTTTGGTGTTTTTCAGAGTTAGTAGAAAGGCCTCTTTAGTGTCTTAAGTTTTCATAACTGTGACCTTAATTGCCTACCGTCTGTAAGCTGTGGGTCTTAACGACCGTTCCACAGGAGCATGTTCATTAATTGTTTATGGTTCATCGAACAAGCATGGGAAACAGTGTTTAAACCCTTTACAATTAAGATCTGTGAAGTTATTTGGATTTTTAGACGAATTAGCTATGAAAGACAGGGTCCTGAAAAACGAAGTTTACATATTATTTAGAAAAGGTGTTTGTGTACAACCAACTCACCACCATATATTCCACCTGATTTCACATCAGGACGTAGGCCAGCAGGTTGAGGTTCAAACTGACTTGTTCCTGTCAAGGAGGAGAGACGCATTTCAGCTACTGTGTATACGAGTATACACCCACACTGTACATGAGATTAGCACTGTGTGTAGATATGGGTGTAATCTTACCATCCAGTCCAGCAGGAATGATTGGAGCTCCGCCATAAGGTCCGGAACCACCTGTTAAAGAAAACGAGGAGAATGCAGGCAGTTCTGATTTTGTTTAAAAATATTATTCTGATCCATTCAGTGTTGTCATGTACTAATTTGTTCTTAATTTGAGGGGGCCCTTCTCACCATATTTGCCGCCATTTGCAGGCTCTCCAAGTCCTGCACCAACCCCACCTGCATTAGGATGTATGGATTAATTCGTTGGCGTGGATTGATTGCTCGACATGGTAGGAGGCTAGGACTGATGTTGTATTTGTCTAATGACATATAGTAGCCGACATACCTGATTTTCCCTCCATACCAGCAGGCACACCTTGATAAAAAGATGAAACGTTTGACATTCACTGTTATTGTGAAAACTAGGGCTCACTCACTCTTGGACTCAATATACTGGTTTTTAGTCAAATCAAAATGTTCTACTGTAAAAAATTATAATCATGAATTGTCAAATCCAGTACTATAATCCATCCTAATTATTCTCTGAATATCTAAAGGATCACATTATAGTTAATTCTAGCACATACAGTGCCTTCAGAAAGTATTCAGACACCTTGACTTGTCTACACATTTTGTTACGCTACAGCCTTATGATAAAACGTTCTTTTTTTAAAAATACACCTCAATCTAGACACAATACCCCATAATGACAAAGCAAAAACAGGTTTTACCTGTTATAAATATACCTCATCAATATGTTAAATACACCTCATGCCTGTTATAAATACACCTCATCAATCTACACACAATACCCCATAATGACAAAGCAAAAACAGATTTAACCTTTGCTTTGTCATTATGGGGTATTGTGTGTAGATTGATGGTGTATTACATTTTTTTTTTGGAATAAGGAATACTTCGAGGACAAAAGTTAACACCCGTTTTTGCTTTGTCATTATGGGGTATAGAAAAAAATTAAACAGGAAGCACCAGCGAATGGTCAGATGAAGCAGATGCTAAACTACAGGACTGTTTTGCTAGCACAGACTGGAATATGTTCAAGGATTCTTCTGATGGCATTGAGGAGTACACCAAATAAGTCACTGGATTCATCAATAATTGCGTTGATAACATCGTCCCCACAGTGACTGTGCGTCCATAACCCAACCAGAAGCCACGGATTACAGGCAACATCTGCACTGAGCTAAACGGTATGGCTTACGCTTTCAAGGAGTGGGACTCTAAGAAATCCTGTTATGCACTCCGACGAACCATCAAACAGGCAAAGTGTCAATACAGGACTAAGATCGAATCTTACGACACTGGCTCTGATGCTCGTCGGATGTGGCAGGGCTCGCAAACTATTACAGACTACAGAGGGAAGCACAGACAAGAGCTGCCCAGTGACACAGGCCTACCAGGGCCGCCCCCAGGTGATAATGGTAGGTAACAACACATCCGCCACATTGATCCTCAACACAGGGGCCCCTCGGGTGCGTGCTCAGTCCCCAACTGTACTCCCTATTCACTCATGACTGCACGGCCAGGCAAGACTCCAACACCATCATTAAGTTTTCCGATAACACAACAGTGGTAGGCCTGATCACCGACAACGACGAGACAACCTATAGGGAGGAGGTCAGAAGAGAGACCTGACCGTGTGGTGCCAGGACAACAACCTCTCCCTCAACGTGATCAAGACAAAGTAGATGATTGTGGACTACAAGTAAAGGAGGACCGAGCACACTCCCATTCTCCTCGACGGGGCTGTAGTGGAGTAGGTTGAGAGCTTCAAGTCCCTTGGCGTCCATATCACCAACAAACAAACATGTTCCAAGCACACCAAGACAGTCGTGAAGAGGGCACGACAAAACCTATTCTCCCAGGATGAGCCTGCAGGAAGAGTACCACATGAGGAGGATGTCTTCCCTGTCATGCACAGTGTTGAGATTGCCTGCAATGACAATAAGCTCAGACTGAAGAGATTTGGCATGGGTCCTCAGAACCTCAAAAGGTTGTACAGCTGCACCATCGAGAGCATCCTGACGGGTTGCATCACTGCCTGGTATGGCAACTGCTCGGCCTCTGACCGTAAGACACCACAGGGGGTAGTGCGTACATCAGGGGGTAGTGCGTACAGCCCAGTACATCACCAGGGCTAAGCTTCCTGTCATCCAGGACCTCTATACCAGGCGGTGTCAGAGGAAGGCCCTAAAAATTGACTCCAGCCACCCTAGCCAGAGACTGTTCTCTCTGCTACCGGAGCGCCAAGTCTAGGTTGAAGAGGCTTCTAAACAGCTTCCACCCCTAAGCCATAAGACTCCTAAACATCTAATCAAATGGCTACCCAGACTATTTACACCCCCCCACCCCACACACACACTGCTGTTACTCTCTGTTATAGTCACTCTAATAACTCTACCTACATGTACATATTACCTCGACTAACCGGTGCCCCAGCACATTCACTCTGTACCGGTACCCCCAGTATAGAGCCCCGCTATTGTTATTCTACTGCTGCTCTTTAATTATTTATTTTCTTTTTTTAGGTATTTCAAACTGCATTGTTGGATAAGGGCTTGTAAGTAAGCATTTGACTGACATTTGACATGCGCCGAATAGAACAGGTATGTGACAAATACATGTTTTATTTTATGAAGGGAAAAAACTATTTCATCAATTTTAGAATAAGGCTGTAACCTAACAAAATGTGGAAGAAGTAAATGGGTCTGAATACTTTCCGAAGGCACTGTATGTGCTGGATTTTACTATCATGTGTAATGACCTGTGATCCTTTAGATATTCACAGAAAAATGTGGTTTGATTATAATACTGGATTTGACATTTTTTCAGAACATTTTGCTTTGACAAAAAACAGTATATAGAGTCCAAGAGTGATCATCCTTTACTAGTCTCACAGTCCCTGCTGAAAAAACATCCCCACAGCGTGATGCTGCCACCACCATGCTTCACCGTAGGGATGGTGCCAGGTTTCCTACAGACGTGACGCTTGGCATTCAAGCCAAAGAGTTCAATCTTGGTTTCATCAGACCAGAGCATCTTGTTTCTCATGGTCTGAGAGTCTTTAGGTGCTTTTTGGCAAACTCCAAGCAGGCTGTCATGTGCCTTTTACTGAGGAATAGCTTCCGTCTGGTCACCACCATAAAGGCCTGATTGGTGGAGTGCAGCGGATATTGTTGTCCTTCTGGAAGGTTCTCCTATCTCTGCAGAGGAACTCTGGATCTCTGGCAGAGTGACCATCGGGTTCTTGGTCACCTGCCTGACCAAGGCCCTTTTCCCCGAATTGCTCAGTTTGGCCGGGCAGACAGCTCTAGGAAGAGTCTTGGTGGTTCCAAACTTCTTCCATTTTAAGAATGATGAAACCACTGTGTTCTTGGGGACCTTCAATGCTCCAGACATTTTTGGTACCCTTCCTCAGATCTTGTGCTTCAACACAATCCTGTCTCGGAGCTCTATGGACAATTCCGCCAACCTCATGGCTTGGTATTTGCTCTAACATGCACTGTCAACTGTTGGACCTTACATAGACAGGTGTGTGCCTTTCAAAAGCATGTCCAATCAATTTAATTTACCACAGGTGGACTACAATCAAGTTGTAGAAACATCTAAAGGATGATCAACGGATGCACCTGAGCTCAATTTCAAGTCTCATAGCAGGGTCTGAATACTTATGTAAATAAGTTAACTATTTTTTTGTTTTTAATACATTTGCCCCCCCCCCAAAAAACTGTTTTCACTTTGTCATTATGGGGTATTTTGTGTAGATTGAGGATTTTTTATTTATTTAATCAATTTTAGAATACGGTTGTAACGTAACAAAATGTGGAAAAAGGGAAGGGGTCTGAATAATTTGCGAATGTGCTGTGTCGTGACTATCATTAATGCAATGACTGTTATCATATCAAATCAATCAACTGTTTGTGATTAAATTAATCACATAACAATTAACTCAAAGCAATCATGGGCACCACAAAATTTTTTAATAAGTTACCCTTTCCCGAATTAACTTAAGAATATCAGAATATATCGTTATCATATTAGTCATGCATGAATTATTATTACCTCATATCAGTCTCTTTCTGAACGTCCTAATATTCTATAAATCTGCATAAACCCTAGTCTACATGACTCAGTGATGCACAAATTGGCTAAATCATTTATTTTCTAACTACCAAATAATCACACAATTACATAAACACACACCGGATAGATTACACATTGATTACTAACAATGAAAAGTCCCTAGTGGACTAACTCGATATGACAGCTGGTTACACAATGAAAGGGGTGGGGAAAGAAATAGCAGGAGAAGGAGAGACAAAGTTATTCAACTATCGTACATACAGTTGAATAATATGCTCATCGTAAATATGGATATTTAGCACCCTAACAACCTCTCATTTGGATTGAGAAATGCAATGTAAATATTTACGCTTGTATGTCTTTGTCTCTCTCTGTTGAAATTGCCCGATTCGTCCGTGACGAATAGTTCGACAGAAAGTCTGTGGTTGTGTAAGTCTCTGGTGGTCCACCAGAGATCACAATGTCCTTAGTAGTTGTAGTAGTAGCTTTCTTTGTTCTGGAAGTGTCAGTTAGAATGGATACATCAGACGTTCCAATGATCGTTTGATAAGATCTTCCTTGTGCCTATGGTCAAAGTTCTACACTACTTTACATGCAAAGCTGCAGGCGGTGCATGTCATGTCTAGTCTGCATTTAGTTTCAGAGGGTCTTGTATTTTTAGACCATTTGTCACGTATTCAGCTCACGCTGCACGTACTGTCTACTGGTCTAGTAGTTTTAAACTATTTGTCAGCCGTATAGCCACCACTCCACACTGTCTGGTCTAGTAGAGTCTAACCATTCGTGACGTTAGGCTTACACTGTCCGTCTGCTTGGTCTAATGTAAAATGTTGTTACGAGTCCCTTAAAAAGCGCTCTGGTCAAAGGGGGCGTTCCATCACGCTGGCGTAATGTCTGTTCTCATATGGGCATGGTTCATGACTTGATAAAACTTTATATCAAATACAATTTCTCATTTAGAAGGTTAAAATCACATTGATATGTTTTTACAAATAGTTTCATATTTAATCATATAAGTTTTACAACATTTAGATGTAACTATGACATATACATTGTGAAATCTCCATAAAGTTTTGGTGCAGTCTCTCTCTGTGTGATTTTTGACTTCTCCATATTGCAGTGCACAAGAGAGGAAGTTTACGACTCTCCGGTGGGAGAGAGGGAAGAACTGCTGCCATACCTTGTTCATAGACTACTTACAGGGTAAGGAAACCAACATATTTGTAATTTGGGTGAACTAGCCCTTTAAAAGCACTGGAGTAAGCAAAGCAAATGAGGGTGTACCCCTTCCACCGTAAATCGGGTGCCATTTCCTGAGCATACGTTTAGGGCTTGGTATTCAAACTGACTAGGGACAGAGGTGGAAAGTAATACCTTCACTGTTTTCAATCAGATCTGTAAATGTTGTATCCCTCAAGTTACAGAGTCTGAAACTGTTATTATAAAAAGACATGGCTAAAACAGTGTCCTGGTTTGCCTGAAAGGTCCATATGTTAAGAAAGTCAATTTTAGAAACCAGGCATCTCACATGTAGGTGTAGCAGTCCTAGCCAGTGTGTCTAAAACAGGCAACTGTCCAACAGCATAGACTACTCAACTAACTTGAATTGGTACAGATACAAGATAGACCAAATAGCGTGATTTTGAACAATCCGACTGAGCACAAGATGTCTATTCAACATCTTGTGCTCAGTAGAATGCCTCTAACGAGGTAGCATTTATGTAGCTACAGATTGTACGCCAGATAATGTGATATAAGCAAAGATTTTGGTGTCCATTACAGGAAAGTCCCATATAAACCGCCACTATAGATTTTTCAACTAACCTCTTCTTGGCAATACTTTCTTAGTTCTCAATTATGTGAAAAAGGTAGCTTGGTGGCGTTCCAAAAAAATCATAGAAAATTCTGAAATATATTAAATCTATGATTTGTATCCAATGAGATATGCCTCTTGCATGTGTGTATATCTTTGTTTGGTCACACAATGTGTGATGCTAAACTTACCAATTGCAGGTGCACCGTAGCCATTTCCATTTGCAGCTGCGCCATATCCATAACCAGCTCCATGGTAGACACCTTGACCATAACCTACAATAGTAAAACCATTCTTTTTTAATAGAACCATGAGAACTTGTATGAAATGTTCTGATGAAGTAATGACATTGTCCAAAAATATAGTTGCTTCTCTAAGTTGTCTTTATGTTCTGAGAGCATCTGTAATGTCACAACATTTTGGAGAGCGTTCCCAGAATATAGTCAGAGGTTTTTAAATAAAACCTTTGGGAACCTCTAGGAAACATTACGTTGAAGTACTGAAATTCCTATAAAATAATTATGTTTCTCAAGGTTCTCTGAACAATTTGGTAAAATGAAAGTATTCAGCTCCTTGAGACAATACATGCTAGAAACACCTTTGGCAGCAAGGAGTGGGACAACATTCCACAGGCCACAATCAACATCCTGAACAACAGTGTGAAGGAGAAGTGTTGCGCAGCATGAAGCAAATGGTGGTCACACCAGATAATGACCGGTTTTCTGATCCACACCCCTACCTTTTTGTTGCAATTTATCTGTGACCAACAGATGCAGATCTTTGTTCCCAGTCATGTGAAATCCAGAGATTAGGGCCTAATGAATTGATTTCAGTTGACTGATTTCTTTATTTGAACTGTAACTCAGTAAAATCTTTGAAATTGTTGCATGTTATATTTTTGTTCAGCATAATTTGGGCTTGCTTAAACAAAGGGTCTGAATACTTATGCAACGACTATACTTATCACATTTTTATTAATCAAACTTTTTTTCCCTTCCACTTTGACATGAGTATTTTGAGTTCATTGTTGACAACAAATGACAAATCAATTTTAATCCCACTTTGTAACACAAAAGTGTGAAGAAATACAAGGATTATGAACACTTTTGCAAGGCACTGTGTACTTGATCACTCACAAGCAGAGGTTCCTTTAAAAATAAATCTATGCTTCAACTCCAAGTGTATTTTTGAATTAATATACTAAATTACAATTAAAGCGTTAGAAATTTTAGTACAGTTTTAATGAGTGTAAGTTTATGATAGGGAACATATAGTATACTTTAAGACTGAAAAACAATGAATTTGAAGTACACTTTTAATAAGTGTATTGAAGGTTGATAAGTGTATTTATAGTATACAAAAAAATGAAAAAACAATGAATTTAAAGTCAACTTTAAAGTGTGTTGAAGTGTAATTATGTATAGTATACGTAAGATATACTAGAAGTACATCTCATATTTGAAGTATATTATTTTAATGTTTAGTATATTTAAGTATACTTGTAATATAATACAATTAATTGTTTTTCACTTGGACATGCTCTCTTAGAATGTTGTGTGCTAACTGGGTACTCACCACTATGTTGTTTGGGTTTTCCTGCAAAAGGATTTTCACCTGCACAAAGACAATCCATTGAGGAATTTATATTAGGACATTTTAATAGCCTATATTGAACATGTTTTCTTCAGTACAATCATTGTACAGTTAGTATTGGCATTACCTGCTCCAGGTCCATATCCATAGCCAGCAGCAACAGGATTATAGCCTCCTGCAACAGCACCATCACCTATGGATCACAAGAAAACATTTACGACACACTATAGAGAGAAAACACTGCCAGGTGTTCGAAAGGTTGCAAGGCTCATAACTTATTTAAAAACAAGACATTTATCTGGTTTGGGTGCATTAGCTCCCCCTCCATTTGGACGTACCCCAGCTCCATATCCTATAACAAATATATCACAAAGTCTGAATATCTTTTACTTAATATCTCAAACAGCAGAACTTAGTTACTGAGTGCAATAGAAAATGGTGCTTGAACCCTGGACAAGCATTTACATGAAATCGAGAAAAATCGGAGACGCATATGGAGATGAATTGTGGCCAATGACACTAGTAAAATGCATTTATTCAGCACACAGATTTACTAAAAAGACAATCTGTAAAGGCATTTCCAAAACAGAGCCACTGAGTGCATTGCACACAGTCGATAAATGGGTTAGACACATACGTTACACACACTTAGACATCTTTTATACATGAATTAAAATTGTGGGGTAATTTAAAATATAAAAGACAACTCCTGCACACTTTATTACCTTTGCACATGTCAACATTTAGGTATGTGACCAAAGACTGAAACGTCAACAATACATTATTTTGATAATGAATTCAACCCTGGGGGTTTTATTCCAAGAACCACATATGACTTCTTCAAAACAGTAGCAATTTACCATTTGGTTTGGCACCATAGCCATTGGGGACACCACCTCCATTTGGTACACCAGCTCCTGCACCATAACCTAATGACCGTTAACCAAAACCTTAGTGTGGAAGACCTCATTAATGGCATGCACAAGAATGATGAAAACTAAACTTAATATAAAAGTAAACTCCCACAAACCATTAAAATTGACAAAGACAACAGCTCAACAAAAAAAATATGAACATTCCTCCTAATTGCACTGGAAAACCTGATGCCACCATGAAATGGCAAACATTTTGTTTAGGCTTAAAACCAACCAAGAAAACAGAGTAGATTTACCATTGGGGTTGGCTCCACGTCCGTTCGGTGCACCGGCTCCGACACCGTAACCTATTCACCATTAACAGAAATCAAAGTGTGTAGAAGATCTCATTGATAGCATGCACAATCATGTAAAAAGGTGTACCAAAAACCCCCACTAACACTTAACACTTATTATAAAAGACAACTCCTGCACACACACCATTATCTCTGCCAAAGTTATTTTATAATGAATTCTGCATTGGGTATTATATCGTCAGCACCACATGCAGTGCACTCAAAGTATTCAGACCCCTTGACCTTTTCCACATTTTGTTACGTTACAGCCTTATTCTAAAACGGATTACACCCCCCCCCTCATCAATCTACACACAATACCCCATAACGACAAAGCAAAAGCAGATTTTTAGACATTTTTGCAAATGTACAAAAATTATAATATGAAAAATCACATTTACTTAAGTATTCAGACCCTTCACTCAGTACTTTGTTTGAAGCACCCTTGGCAGTGATTACAGCCTTGAGTCTTCTTGGCACAAGCTTGGCACACCTGTATTTGGAGAGTTCTTCTCTGCAGATCCTCTCAAGCTCTGTCGGGTTGGATGGGGAGTGTTGTCCGGGCTCTGTTTCCTCCAGACGTGATGCTTGGCATTCAGGCCAAAGAGTTCAATCTTGGTTTTGTCAGACCAGAGCATCTTGTTTCTCATGGTCAGAGTCATTTAGGTGCCTTTTGGCAACTCCAAGCCGGCTGTCATGTGCCTTTTACGGAGGAGTGCTTCCCCCTGGCCACTCTACCATAAAGGCCTGATTGGTGGAGTGCCGCAGAGATGGTTGTCATTCTGGAAGGTTCTATCTCCACAGAGGAACTCTGGATCTGTCAGACTGACCATCGGGTTCTTGGTCACCTCCCTGACCAATACCCCCCCCGATTGCTCAGTTTGGCCGGGCAGCCAGTTCTAGGAAGAGTCTTGGTGGTTCCAAACTTCTTCCATTTAAGAATGATGGAGGACACGGTGCCTTCCCCAGATCTGTGCCTCGACACAATCCTGTCTCTGGCTCTACGGACAATTCCTTCAACCTCATGTCTCTTTGGTTTTTGCTCTGACATGCATGGCCAACTGTGGGACCTTATGTAGATAAGGTATTGCTGTTTTTGCAAACATTTCTAAAAACCTGTTTTCACTTTGTCATTATGGGGTATTGTGTGTAGCTTGATGAGGAAAACTATTTAATCCATTTTAGAATAAGGCTGTAATGTAACAACATTTGGAAAAAGGGAAGGAGTTGAATACTTTCCGAATGCACTGTATAAGAGTGACTTATGTTGTGGGCCTACGTGGTAACATTCCTCTTTAAATCATCTATAATAAATAGCTACTATGACTGCTTCAATTAGCCAGTAACAATTTACCATTGGGTTTCGCACCATAGCCATTGGGGGCACCACCTCCGTTTACACCAGTTCCTCCTCCGTAACCTAATCATCATACACAGAAAGCTGAGTGTGTGGAAGACCTCATTGATGGCATGCACAAGAATGTATGATATTAGGCAAGAATGTATGATATTAGGGCAAATTTACCATTGGGTTTAGCACCCAAGCCAATGGGGACACCAGCTCCTGGACCATAACCTTAAATAACATGGTGTGAAGTGAAATCAGGTATGAGTTAACTGTTCAACAACTGTGTAACTCCTATACATGTCATATGTTATTATTGTGTTCCAAGTTAGGTTCAGCACTATAAATGAACAATTCCTCCACCAGCACAGGTCAACCAAGTGCGACACATCGCAGGTGCTCAACGTGAACAATCTAGGGAAGAGGGGTCACAAGCAGCATGAGTCAAAGGTCATGCACTCAGAGTGAGACTCAACATTCACCGTACAATGCTAGAACAAGCAATATCCATGCAAAAACCTCAACTGCACAAATAGGCAAAAACAGAAAAACAGCATGCACTTTAAACCATTTAGGTTGAGGTGATTATGGCACATTGTTCAATAAATGCCATTCAGATCACCTGTGAATAACACATAGTACTCTTGGTTTACCATTACTGGGTATTTTCACCCATTGTCCATTTGCCACTCCTGATGGTCCACAGTCTAGAATATCCATGTCAGAAAAATGCAATATAAATAGAATGCCATGTATTCAAGTAAACAAATGAATAAAATGACAAAACCTAACAAGAATTATACTAATAGCACAATAAAAATGCGGTGCTGGGGTAGCAAACTATTTCTACATTAGTTTTACTTTGTATTTATCTATGGGTGTATTTATACTGTATATTTTACTAGTAACTGATGTTTACCAGGTTTGGCTGGTTTAGCTCCCTGCCCATTGCCATTGGGGTTCCCAGCTCCTTCACCATCTACTAGGGGTCACAACGGTATCAATAAAACAAGACTGGCAAGGCCGACCTCAACGTACATCCCTCAACTTACTCGCAGAGAAATGTCAGGCTACACCACAGACTTATCAAGACAAATAACCGCCAGTAATCCAGTCATCGTACTTAAAACGTTGATCGAAACTGATCTCAAACTAGGGAAACACAAAGAGATGTCTTGTAACAACCAATGACTTCAGACAGACCACAGGCTTCACACTCAACATCAAACAAATACTTGAACCTACAATCTATATGGTATCATTTAGGTTATTCATGTCCAATAACATTGGATGGAGCAGTGCGCCAGCGGAGGTTCCAACAGACCAACACATGAGAAGTGCAATAAGAAAAAACACATCATGACATTAATATACCTACATGTTCTTAAATTATTTTTGCGAAAAGCCAACACCACAAGAAAGCATGCAACAAAAACATAAAATTAATATGACAACCAACACACTAAAACAATTCAAAATAAATCATGTGACACACTCAAACAGACCTGACAGTGCCATAAATGACACCATATGGATGCCAGCAACATGTGATGAACTTGTTGACAAGACAAAACAGAGGACTTGACATGTCACAGAGGACACATGCAAGGGCCAGTGTGACAAACATACACTGTGTTTATATGACAGCACTTACACATCCAAAGACGCAAACAATATCAAGTGTTAGTTTACCAGGTGGACTCCCAACTTTAGACTCCAGCACCCCATGTTCCACTGCTGATTTTTCAGGTACAACTGCAGGCTCACTTTTAATGCTCACTTCTTCCGGTGCCACCCCTGGTGCACTTTTAGTCAGGGTTCCTCCAGGGACGATGGGACCAGTGTTTTTAGCTGCCGTCGTTTCAGGTACCAACGCAGGCACAGCCTTTGTAACCATGGGTCCAGTACTTTTAGGCACCTGAGTTTCAGGGTCTACGCCCCAATCACCTTTCCCAGGAGGTGTGCCTGACCCACCATTTTTTTTTCTCAGGGACCTCACTTCCAGTGACAACCTGAGGTCATCACCATTTACAGCCACTGGTCATTTTAGTTTGAAATTGTAAACAAATATGTAAAACGGTCATCTGGTTTCAGTTATTTGCCTAAAATTAAACATTCCCACATAAGGCTATTCTTTTTAGAACATCAATGGACAGAAACAGTTTGTTGGACACAAACTATGACAGATAGTCCCCTAGTGAACAACAACCATGGTAGGGTGGAAACCCAACATGAAATCCGTACCCCTATCTTGAAACTTCTCATACATTTCTCATTGACATCATTTCAATGCATGATCTGTGCGAAGATCTGACTTGGTTGCATGGATCTCAGGTTAGGATTCAGCCCAAAATGTGTAAATACAGGCACTGTCAAAGCCTTCATTGTCTAAAAACTACAGCAAACACCACAAACTAAAGCAGACTGTTAAACGCAGTAAAAAAAAACATGTAAACAGATTTAGACATACATTTTGTTTTGTTACAGGGATTACTTAACCTATCCAAGGAATACCTAGGATAGGTTAAGTAATCCCTCTCACCCCACCCCCCCTAAGTTTTAGATGCACTATTGTTAAGTGACTGTCCCACTGGATGTCATAAGGTGAATGCACCAATTTGTAAGTCGCTCTGGATAAGAGCGTCTGCTAAATGACTTAAATGTAAATCTTAAATGTAATTTAAAATATATTCAATTAATATGTTTGTCAATGACCTACACACAATACCCAATAATATCAAAGTGGGATATTTTTCAAAATATTAAATGATAAATAATGAGAAACTGAAATGTCTTGAGTCACTAAGTATTCAACCCCTTTGTTATGGCAAGCCTAAATTAATTCAGGAGTAAACATGTGCTTAATAAGTCCCACAATAAGTTGCATGGATTCACAGTGTGCACTATAATACTGTTTAACATAACTTTTGAATGACTACCTCACCTCTGTACCCCATACATATAATTATTATTAGCTTGTTTCCATCTATGTAACATTGCAAAAATCAGGAAATTTGTGACAGAATAATGTATCCATGCTTTTGTCACTAGACTGACATGTTCAAAACAGTGCCAATTTCTAGACTAGCACATTAGAAACAAGTGATGCAGATTGACCATACATGCAGTATAACACAGCTCATGTTAAGAACACATTAAAACATGAGTACCATAGTAGTAGACTATTATCCGATCACGGGAAAAGGGGTGTAAAAAAAACTTCAGACTAGAGGGCTTGACTGTTGTCGGGGTTATCTGTCCACAGGATATTGCCGACCCGTCAGTGCATTCTAAAAAGAGAAGGACCATAGATATCTAGTCCCTAGTACAGAGAATCATCACTGGCTAGACCTTTGCTGATAGAAGATTATATTTGGGAATCTACAATGTGTCAGCTTTTTTTTCACCCATAGATGATGCTACTTCCAGTATACCAGATTTGAGTGGTGAAGCTACTCACTAGCTATGGAAATGACCAGTAAACGCAATGGATTATCCTCCCATGACCAGCCGTTATGGTTTGGGATGTTCAATCCAAGGGAGATCATTTTTCAACCAACCCGAACTTGGCGATACTTCCTTAATTCTCGACTTGGAAGGCACATTTGTGCTTTCGAAAAGACGGTGGCATACATTATACAGTGGGGTCTGAAATGATTGAAACTCTTGATTAAAGATTAGCAAAAAAATGACCGAATAAAATAACACATTAAAATACTGAGCTATATTGTATACTAATACAATTGCTCAGAGAAAAGGGAGAGGTAAAAATGATTGACACCCCTGTCTCAATAGCTCAACTGCGAGGATAATGGCACGGAGCCTTTTTCTAGAACGTTTTATGACTTGGAGAACACATTAGGGGGGGTTCTTAGGCCATTTCACCATACAGAATCCTTCCATATCCTTGATATATTTAATCTGCACTTATGGACTGCCCTCTTCAATTCAATGGGTTTTAAGTCCGGAGACCGAGATGGCCATTGCAAAATGTTTATTTTTATGGCCAATTAACCATTTATTTGTGGATTTTGATGTGTGCTTGGGGTTGTCTTGCTGCAAGAGCCACTTGGAAGCAAAATAGCCCCACAACATCAAAGATCCACCACCATACCATGGATTGGAACAGGGGCTTTGGTCAGGTGACATGAAAATAGAGCTCTTTGGCCACGCACACCAGTGGTGGGTTTGGTGTCTAAATTAGAATGCATGAGCAGAAAATAACCACATAGTGGTTCTCCCTTTAAAAGTTGCGGCATACTGATCCTGGGGCCCTTGTTAAGGTCAATGGCATCATGAACTTTACCCAGTAACAGGATATTTTAACCAAAAACCTGGTTGCCTCTGCCAGGAGACTGAAACGTGGCTGCAAGTGGATCTTCCAGCAAGACAACATCCCCAAGCACACATCAAAATCAACAAAGAAATGGTTAATTGGCCACAAAATCTACATTTTGCAATGGCCATCTCAGTCTACAGACTTGAAATCCATTGAAAACCTGTGGTTTGAATTGAAGAGTGTAGTTCATAAGCGCAGGCGAAGGATATCAAGGATCTGGAAGGACTCTGTATGGAGGAATGGTCTAAGATCCCTCTCAATGTGTTCTCTAAACCATAAAACATTTTAGGAAAAGTCTCAGTGTCGTTACCCTTGCAAGGTGTGGTATTGAAAGTTATTGAAAACAGGGGTGTCAATTTTGACCCCTATATTTTGTATGAGTACACAATGAGCAATTGTATGAGTATACAATAATATAGTTTCCCTATTTTTGTGCATACAATATCACTCAGTATTTTAATTATTTATATTAGAGTAAGTTCTGCTAATCTTTATCAAGGGTGTCAATAATTGCGAAACCCACTGTCCATTGTTGAATTACTTCATGGCACAAACATTTATTTTATTTAACAGAGCATTTCCTAAATTCCCAAATGCACCTGCAACTAGCCATGGGAATTCAGAAGAGAACGGTTCCTTCCAAGTCGAGAAGGAAGAATCGCCAAGTAAAGGTTGGTTTAAAAATATTCCCCCATGGATTGAACATCCCAAACCATTATCCTGTTTATGTGAGGATATTCCATTTCAATACAGGTTATTTCCATAGCTAGCTACTCACATGCTATAAGAAAATCTGATGCTTTTACACCCCTTTCCCAGTGTGATACAAATTCTAACTAGATACGAAGCATGCCATTGACATGGCACACCACTTCATGGACATGCAGAGAATAGTAGAGTTTTACCCATGTCTGGTACTTTGGGACTCTTTCCTTGAGGCACGGCTGGTGCCACTGGCTTTGGACTTTTTGCCTGTGAGGCTGGCTCTGGTGCTAGTTTAGGGTACGTCTTTCCTTGTGGAACCACAGGTGCTGGCTCAGGGTACGGCTTCCATTGTGAAACGACAGGTGCTGGCTCAGGGTACGGCTTCCATTGTGAAACGACAGGTGCTGGCTCAGGGTACGGCTTCCATTGTGAAAAGGTGCTGGCTCGACAGCTTCCATTGTGCTGGCTCAGGTGCTGGGTACGGCTTCCATTGTGAAACGACAGGTGCTGGCTCAGGGTACGGCTTCCATTGTGAAACGACAGGTGCTGGCTCAGGGTACGGCTTCCATTGTGAAACGACAGGTGCTGGCTCAGGGTACGGCTTCCCTTGTGAAACGACAGGTGCTGGCTCAGGGTACGGCTTCCATTGTGAAATGACAGGTGCTGGCTCAGGGTACGGCTTCCCTTGTGAAACGACAGGTGCTGGCTCAGGGTACGGCTTCCCTTGTGAAACGACAGGTGCTGGCTCAGGGTACGGCATCCCTTGTGAAACTGGCGCTGGCTTCGGACTCTTTGCCTGTGGTACTATAGCTGCTGGTTTTGGGGCTGGCTTCGGGTATGTCTTCCCTTGTGGAACTGGTGCTGCCTCTGGTGCTTTGTTAGGGCACGGCTTTCCTTGTGGAACGACAGGTGCTAGCTCTGGTGCTGGCTTAGCGTATGTCTTCCCTTGTGGAACCATTGCTGGCTCTAGTGCGGGCTTAGCGTATGTCTTCCCTTGTGGAACCATTGCTGGCTCTAGTGCGGGCTTAGAGTATGTCTTCCCTTGTGGAACCATTGCTGGCTCTAGTGCGGGCTTAGAGTATGTCTTTTCTTGTGGAACCGGTGCTGGCTCTGGCGCTGTCTTTGGACTCTTTGCCTGTGGTACTATAGGTACTGGCTTAGTGAAAAGCTTCCCTTGTGGAACTGGTGCTGGCTTAGGGTATGTCTTCCCTTGTGGAAAGATTAGAGCTACACCCTTTGTTGGCTCAGGTACTACAAGTCCTGGCTCAGGAGCTGGTGCAAGGTTTAGTGCTTCAGGAGTAAGAACTTCACCTTTGGGGCCCTTTCCATTCAGTGCAACAACACCTTTAGTATCCTGACCATTTGACATGCTGTATCCATTTGGCATGCCGTAACCTGGGAACCAAAACACAGTAACTTTGTACCAACTAAAAGATAACTAATCAGTGAAAAAGTGCAACAGTGAAACATGCAGTATGACAGTATCTTGACGTGATCATGTAGGAGATAAAAACAAACAAGGGACGCCTTACCGATTAACACAAACCACGACAGACATACAGCACATGCATAAGTAGAACAAGAAGACATGCTTGAAGTCTGAAATGCAATACTGCTCAATTATTGCTTATAAAATAAAAACACATGCACCATAATACCTTAGTACAGTTACTCTGAGACAAACTGTACAGTACAGAACGATTGACACAAATTACAACATGCAAGAAGAACATGAAAACATGCTTTAAACACCATACTACTAGTTTCCCCCGTATTAGATCAGAAGACACATATTGTAGGACATGCTGAGACAAACCACATACAAGATAAACTCAACCATACAGAACAAAAATGGACTCATCAAACTGGTTAAGACAGAAAAGCTGAGGCCACAATCAGACAACATGGAGCATTTACCAGTATTGACTACTTTAGCCAAATGTCCATTGGGTACACCAGCAGGAACACCATACCCTAGGAACCACAAGAGTTAAAAATACTGGCTCACAAATCAAGTGTGCATTTACAATATTCATTGCTTACAAGTTAAGATCAAAGTGGCAATTGATAGACATTGGAAAATGACAGACATCGGATAGAGGGAGCGAATGTTTTATTTTAAACGATACAAATGTTCAAACATACAGTGCATAGGGGCGCAGATGTACACAATCTCAGTTTTTGACAGTGAATGCTTACCACCATTTGGTGCTTTAGTTCCTCCATTGGACGCTTCAGTTCCTCCAATGGGTGCACCTGCTCCGACACCTTTAGTATTTTGAGGTTGAGGTGATCCATTCCCATAACCTACAACATATCCCAGTAACATATAAATTTGCCACAGCACAATCAAGAAGAGACATGTATTACCTGGGATGGAATCTACTTCCAGGGTAGACTCACCATTAGCTCCGTGTCCATTGGACACACCAGCTCCAGCACCATAACCTGGAAATAACAACGAAACAATAACGATTTAGACCTACTGAAAATTTCTAATCGACCTACTGCAAAATCACCATAATAGTTTTAGTGTAGACACTTCCTATTCAACAGATAAGATAGTGCCTTCAGAAAGTATTCACACCCATTTACTTTATTACACATTTTTACACAACCGGAATTTTAAACAGCATTTAGATTCTTGTCACTGGCCTACACACAACACCCCATAATGTTAAAGCGGATTTTTTTATTTTTTATTTACAAATTAATTCAATTAAAAGCTGAAAAGTGTGTAACCCAACAGGTTCTGCTCAGGGATTTCACCATGATGCCAATGGTGATTTTAAAACAGTTACAGTTTAATGCCTGTGATAGGAAAAAACTGAGGATGGATCAACAACATTGTAGTTACTCCACAATATTAACCTAATTGACAGAGTGAAGAGAAGGAAGACTGTACAGATAAAAAAATAAAATCTAAAACATACATCCTGTTTGCAACAAAGCACTAAAGAAATACTGCAAAAAATGTGGCACAAAAATTCACTTTTTGTCCTAATGTGTTGTAATTTGGGGCAAATCTAATTACAACACATTATGGAGTACCACTCTCCACATTTTCAAGCATAGTGGTGGCTGCATCATGTTATGGCTATGCTTGTAATCGTTAAGGACCGGGCAGTTTCAGGATAAAAAATAAGCAAAATGGAGCTAAGCACAGGCAAAATCCTAGAGGAAAACCAGGTTCAGTCTGCTTTCCACCAGACACTGGGAGATGAATTCACCTTTCAGCAGGACAATAACCTAAAACGCAAAGCCAAATCGACACTGGAATTGCTTATCAAGAAGACAGTGAATGTTCCTGAGTGGCCGAGTTACAGTCTGACTTAAATCTGCTTGAAAATCTATTGCAAGACTAAAATGGTTATCTAGCAATGATCAACAACCAATTTCACAGAGCTGGAAGAATTTTAAATAATTGTTGCACAATCTGGGTGTGGAAAGCTCTGAGACTGAACCAGAAAGACTCACAGCTGTAATCGCTGCCAAAGGTGCTTCTACAAAGTATTGATTCAGGGGTGTGAATACTTAGGTAAATTAGATATATCTGTATTTATTATTTTATTTTTTATGCGGTATTTATGTGTAGAAAAAATAAATATTGGATACACTTTTCAGGACTTTCAAACACTTTAGCAGGAATTTACCATTAGGTTTAGCTCCATATCTCTTGGGTACACCAGCTCCTGCACCATAACCTTGAGATCAAATATAGCATTAATATAGCATTAATATGTCAACAGTTTAGAGGCGACTACGGGATGCTGGCTTTCTAGGCAGAGTTCCTCTATCCAATGTCTGTGTTATTTTGCCCATCTTAATCTTTTCTTTTATTGGCCAGTCTGAGATATGGCTCAAGGTCAGCATCCCTGAGTCGCATCTTCACTATTGACGTTGAGACTGGTGTTTTGTGGGTACTATTTAATGAAGCTGCCAGTTGAGGACTTGTAAGGCGTCTGTTTCTCAAACTAGACACTAATGTACGTGTCCTCTTGCTCAGTTGTGCACCGGGGCTTCCCACTCTTTCTATTCTGGTTAGGGCCAGCTTGTGCTGTTCTGTGAAGGGAGTAGTACACAGCTTTGTACAAGATCTTCAGTTTCTTGGCAATTTATCGCATGGAATAGCCTTCATTTCTCAGAACAAGAATAAACTGACGAGTTTAAGAAGAAAGTTCTTTGGTTCTGTTCATTTTAAGCCTATAATCAAACCCACAAATGCTGATGCTCCAGATACTCAACTAGTCTGAAGGTGGCCAGTTTTATTGCTTCTTTAATCAGGACAACAGTTTTCAGCTGTGCTAACATAACTGCAAAAGGCTTTTCTAATGATAAATTAGCCTTTTAAAAATGATAAACTTGGATTAGCTAACACAACGTGCCATTGGAACACAGGAGTGATGGTGGCTGATAATGGCCTCTGTTAGCATGTGTAGATATTCCATAAAGAAAATTGTTTTTAAAATCAGCCGTTTCCAGCTACAATAGTCATTTTCAACATTAACAACGTGTACACTGTATTTCTGATCAATTTGATGTCATTTTCATGGACAATTTTTTTTTTTCCTTTGAAAAACAAGGTCATTTCTAAGTAACCCCAAACTTTTGAACAGTAGTGTATATAAAATATCATATTTTCAGCAGTTTGAAGCTGATGTACAAAACAGAAAGTAAAAATAAATTTAAAAAAACTTACCGGAAAGGGAAGCATAGAAGTATCACTCATAAAAAGGATCTACCACTTATCAGACTTGCATTAAATGAGCATGACAGGTCTATAACTCGCATTTCTATCTGAAATCAGTACACAGGTTGGGACGTGTTGTTGATATTTACCTGGTTTGGGTGCCTTTGCCCCACCATTGGGATATCCATACCCTAGGCATCAGAAACAGACAAATGCTTATGTTTTTAGACGGTCATTACAACTGGTTTGATATCAAATGACCATAGCTATAGAACAAAAAAGGAATTAATACAACTGAGTAACTTTGCAGTCTTACCACTGGGTCTGAGACCATATCCATTGGGTACACCACCATAACCTGAAGTTATCCCCACAGGAAGAATACATTCAAACGTTTTTACTTAAAGATGATTGTGACAGATTTCAAACAAAATTGGGTCCTTGAATGACATGGTTCAACAACAACAAATCATAAGATTTAGGAAACTCCGCAAACAAAATTCAAGGGGGGGACTTACTATTGGGTTTGGCGACTTGTATTACATATTTGAATAATCTAATGTTAGAATGAAACAATCAAGGTCTTTTTTTGTAAATGCTTTTTATGGTGTCTGATGAAGTATATTTACAATGTTGTTACTATTAAGATTTGTATTTATTTATTGTGATTGTCCCGTCTTTCAAGAATCCCTGGACAACATGCAGTTATAAAACCAGTTCTCATAGTGAACAGTCTCAATAGAAATGTCACTTAATAGCTGTGATTGTAGCACCGATGTATGGGTTTACATTACCATTGGGTTTAGCTCCTTGTCCATTGGGTACACCAGCTCCAGCACTATAACCTAGAAACCAGACAAATGTTAACTCAAACCAAACGGTAGTTGTGTCACGTGACCTCTGAAAACACAATACTGATATAATATGCAGAGAGTTGTTTTGGTTGGACTTACCATTGGGTTTGGCACCTTGTGCATTTGGCACATCAGCTCCAGCACCATAGCCTATAAATAACACAGTTGTCACAACAAAAACAACTAGAAAATGACATTTCCTAAAAAAAGACAAATGTGTGTGCTTGTATTGTTGTGAAATAGTAGTAGTGGTAGTTACTGCAGTATTAATGTTGGTATTAGCAATGGTAGTAATAGGGCTGTTATAGGCTTATGGGTTAGTTGTGTGGTGAGCTGTAGTGTGGAGTTACTATAGTGAGTTAGTATAGTAAGTTAGAGGGAGTACTATGGGTGTGTTCGTAAATTCACTCTGGAGTGCCAGAGTGTGCTCAGAGTGCGCTCTGGGCATTCATAAATTCAGAGCGTTCCACTCTCAGAGCATTTAGAGCACAGAGGGACACTCTGGCCAAGGAGTAGGATTGTTGATTTTTCAACATTTTGAAAGTTCTGTAGCAGTGATCTCAGTTTAGAACGTTGAAGCCTGCATTCTGCCATTGAAGTGGGAATACAACAAGCTTTATAGATGATAAATTATGAATGGTAGCAAAAAGATGTGTTAAAGCAATCTAAGTTGGGTCAGTCTGCATATTTCAACATTGGTTTGGTGTTTGTAGCTTAAACGGATCAAGAGCAGTGGCAAATTCAAAATGTGCCTTTTTGTAGACTATGGATGCACATTTAAAATAGTGGAAATTTAAAATAGTTCTAGTACAAAAAGTACAAATAGTATCAACAATCTTTTGACAAGTAGTTGAGTCAGTCAGGACATCACCATTGGTTTGGTGTTTGTAACATAAATGGTTCAAGAAAGGTGTCGGATCCAATTTGACCATTGAAGTCTACGGAGCATTTATTGAAAATATAAAATGGTTCGGGTTAAAAAGTACAAATAGTATCAACAATATTTATTTTACAACCAATCTAAGTTCAGTCAATCTGTACATGTCAACGTTCGGTGTTTGTAACTTTAACGGTTCAAGAGCAGTGAGGAAAAGCAATATGTGCCAATCATAGCCTATGGAGCTTTTATGTAAATGTAGAATGTTAGTGCAAAAAGTATAAATATATTCAAAAAGCTTTTTTAAAACCAATGTTAGTTGAGTTACTCTACACATTTCAACGTTAGTGTGGTGTTTGTAGAATAAACGGTTGAGCAGTGGCGAATCCAAATACTTCCCATTAAAGCCTATAGACCTTTTATGTTCATTTCAAATAGTTATAGTTCAAATTATAAATAGTAACAAAAAGCTGTATATAAGCAATCTATGTTTAGTCAGTCTGCACATTTCAACATTGGTTTGATGTTGGTAGCTTAAACAGTTCAATAGTAGATGTGTCTCCATTTTTGTTTACCATTCAAGTCTATGGCCATTGAAATGCATTGGGATTTCTGCAAATGTGGTTGTAGTGTGAAAAGTATAATTAGTATCAAGAAGTTTATTTCTAGCAACCTGAAGACAATCAGCTTGTACATTTTATAGTTGTTTTGGTATTAGTAGCTTTGATGGTTTTGGTGCTTCAGGTAGCAGCGGAAGGTGAATAATAAATGTCCGATTTCAGCTGTTCTTGCTTTCAGCAAGCACACCGAATTATAATATACTGCTAATTCAACATGAATCATCTAGAATGAACAGAAATAGAGCCAAGGTGGTTTACCATTGGCTTAGCACCATTTCCATTGGGCACAGCAGTACCATGTTTCCCTGACTGAACCTCCAAGCATAAAATAATCCTAAAATACTTGGTTTAACACAAAATTAGCATACCAAGAAAAAAAGGGAGATTTACCTTTGTTTTTTTTCGCACCATTTCCATTTGGCACAGCTGCAGGAGCACCATAACCTAGAGATCAGACAGATTCAAACCCAATGTTCATGGTTGTACCACTTAGGCCAGGGGATCTCAAAGTGCCCTCAAAACAGCCCACAGGGATGCTGACCCATGTTGACTCCAATGCGTCCCACAGTTGTGTCAAGTTGGCTGGATGTCCTTTGGGTGGTGGACCATTTTTTTATACACACGGGAAACCGTTGAGCGTGAAAACCCAGCAGCGTTGCAGTTCTTGACACATGGCACCTACTACCATACCACGTTCAAAGGCACTTAAGTCTTTGGTTTTGCCCATCCACCCTGTGAATGGCAGTCACATATAATCCATGTCTCAATTGTCTCAAGGCTTAAAAATACATCTTCAAACCTGTCTCCTCCCCTTCATCTACACTGATTGAAGTAGATTTAACAAGTGACATCAATAAGGGATCATAGCTTTCACCTGGATTCACCTGGTCAGTCTATGTCATGGAAAGAGCAGGTGTCCTTAATGTTTTGTACACTCAGTGTATATTTTTTACATTTTATTTTTTTATTAATTTTTTAAATGAATAGCTAGCTACATAGCCGTCTTTGTATCAAAGATAATTGCGTAATTATCGTATTTCGCCGTCCTAACGTAGTCTTCACTAGCCAGCTAGCTAACGTCCACTGATTAGCTGCACTGGAGAAACTATTACACTCAACTGAACGACTTGATTAGTGTAGTGTTAGCTAGCTACATAGCTGTCTTTGCTGTCTTCGTATCCAAGATAATTGTGTAGTTTAGAGTGTGTAGTCTTAGAGTGATTATCTGAATGTGATTATCTTAATTTACAGAGGTTAGCTAGCCAGCTATTTGTCGTCCTTAACGTAGGAGACTCTGCTAGCTAGCCAACAGCTAGCCAAAAGCTAGCCAACGTCTTCTGAATAGAACTCAACAACCAGGTCGCATTCACAGGTAGTATCACATTAGTAGGTAGTATCACATTTTAATTTCATTTCATTACAGTACAACGGTTTGATTTGTTTGATCGTAGCTAGCTACATAGCTAGCTACATAGCCGTCTTTGTATCAAAGATAATTGTGTAGTCTAGAGCGATTTCCTAGGTTCGCTAGCCAGCTATTGTCGTTCTTTTAACGCAACGTAACGTAAACAACACTGCTAGCTAGCCAGCTAGCCCCCGAATAGCAGCACTGTCGAAACTATTACACTCAACGGAACGACTTGATTAGTGTAGTGTCAACAACGCACCCACTGCCAGCTAGCCTACTTCAGCAGTACTGTATCATTTTAATCATTTTAGTCAATAAGATTCTTGCTACGTAAGCTTAACTTTCTGAACATTCGAGACGTGTAGTCCACTTGTCATTCCAATCTCCTTTGCATTAGCGTAGCCTCTTCTGTAGCCTGTCAACTATGTGTCTGTCTATCCCTGTTCTCTCCTCTCTGCACAGACCATACAAACACTCCACCCCGCATGGCCGCGGCCACCCTAATCTGGTGGTCCCAGCGCGCACGACCCACGTGGAGTTCCAGGT
This sequence comes from Oncorhynchus gorbuscha, assembly GCF_021184085.1. Lineage (NCBI taxonomy): Eukaryota > Metazoa > Chordata > Actinopteri > Salmoniformes > Salmonidae > Oncorhynchus > Oncorhynchus gorbuscha. The sequence continues at coordinate 30,769,192 of NC_060183.1, read as the reverse complement.
CTCCGGTAGCCTCTGGAACTGCCGATCTGCGGCCAACAAGGCAGAGTTCATCTCAGCCTATGCCTCCCTCCAGTCCCTCGACTTCTTGGCACTGACGGAAACATGGATCACCACAGACAACACTGCTACTCCTACTGCTGTCTCTTCGTCCGCCCACGTGTTCTCGCACACCCCGAGAGCTTCTGGTCAGCGGGGTGGTAGCACCGGGATCCTCATCTCTCCCAAGTGGTCATTCTCTCTTTCTCCCCTTACCCATCTGTCTATCGCCTCCTTTGAATTCCATGCTGTCACAGTTACCAGCCCTTTCAAGCTTAACATCCTTATCATTTATCGCCCTCCAGGTTCCCTCGGAGAGTTCATCAATGAGCTTGATGCCTTGATAAGCTCCTTTCCTGAGGACGGCTCACCTCTCACAGTTCTGGGCGACTTTAACCTCCCCACGTCTACCTTTGACTCATTCCTCTCTGCCTCCTTCTTTCCACTCCTCTCCTCTTTTGACCTCACCCTCTCACCTTCCCCCCCTACTCACAAGGCAGGCAATACGCTCGACCTCATCTTTACTAGATGCTGTTGTTCCACTAACCTCATTGCAACTCCCCTCCAAGTCTCCGACCACTACCTTGTATCCTTTTCCCTCTCATCCAACACCTCCCACACTGCCCCTACTCGGATGGTATCGCGCCGTCCCAACCTTCGCTCTCTCTCCCCCGCTACTCTCTCCTCTTCCATCCTATCATCTCTTCCCTCTGCTCAAACCTTCTCCAACCTATCTCCTGATTCTGCCTCCTCAACCCTCCTTTCCTCCCTCTCTGCATCCTTTGACTCTCTATGTCCCCTATCCTCCAGGCCGGCTCGGTCCTCCCCTCCCGCTCCGTGGCTCGATGACTCATTGCGAGCTCACAGAACAGGGCTCCGGGCAGCCGAGCGGAAATGGAGGAAAACTCGCCTCCCTGCGGACCTGGCATCCTTTCACTCCCTCTCTACATTTTCCTCCTCCGTCTCTGCTGCTAAAGCCACTTTCTACCACTCTAAATTCCAAGCATCTGCCTCTAACCCTAGGAAGCTCTTTGCCACCTTCTCCTCCCTCCTGAATCCTCCCCCCCCCTCCTCCCTCTCTGCAGATGACTTCGTCAACCATTTTGAAAAGAAGGTCGACGACAACCAATCCTCGTTTGCTAAGTCAAACGACACCGCTGGTTCTGTTCACACTGCCCTACCCTGTGCTCTGACCTCTTTCTCCCCTCTCTCTCCAGATGAAATCTCGCGTCTTGTGACGGCCGGCCGCCCAACAACCTGCCCTCTTGATCCTATCCCCTCCTCTCTTCTCCAGACCATTTCCGGAGACCTTCTCCCTTACCTCACCTCGCTCATCAACTCATCCCTGACCGCTGGCTACGTCCCTTCCGTCTTCAAGAGAGCGAGAGTTGCACCCCTTCTGAAAAAACCTACACTCGATCCCTCCGATGTCAACAATTACAGACCAGTATCCCTTCTTTCTTTTCTCTCCAAAACTCTTGAACGTGCCGTCCTTGGCCAGCTCTCCCGCTATCTCTCTCTGAATGACCTTCTTGATCCAAATCAGTCAGGTTTCAAGATTAGTCATTCAACTGAGACTGCTCTCCTCTGTATCACGGAGGCGCTCCGCACTGCTAAAGCTAACTCTCTCTCCTCTGCTCTCATCCTTCTAGATCTATCGGCTGCCTTCGATACTGTGAACCATCAGATCCTCCTCTCCACCCTCTCCGAGTTGGGCATCTCCGGCGCGGCCCACGCTTGGATTGCGTCCTACCTGACAGGTCGCTCCTACCAGGTGGCGTGGCGAGAATCTGTCTCCTCACCACGCGCTCTCACCACTGGTGTCCCCCAGGGCTCTGTTCTAGGCCCTCTCCTATTCTCGCTATACACCAAGTCACTTGGCTCTGTCATAACCTCACATGGTCTCTCCTATCATTGCTATGCAGACGACACACAATTAATCTTCTCCTTTCCCCCTTCTGATGACCAGGTGGCGAATCGCATCTCTGCATGTCTGGCAGACATACCAGTGTGGATGACGGATCACCACCTCAAGCTGAACCTCGGCAAGACGGAGCTGCTCTTCCTCCCGGGGAAGGACTGCCCGTTCCATGATCTCGCCATCACGGTTGACAACTCCATTGTGTCCTCCTCCCAGAGCGCTAAGAACCTTGGCGTGATCCTGGACAACACCCTGTCATTCTCAACCAACATCAAGGCGGTGGCCCGTTCTTGTAGGTTCATGCTCTACAACATCCGCAGAGTACGACCCTGCCTCACACAGGAAGCGGCACAGGTCCTAATCCAGGCACTTGTCATCTCCCGTCTGGATTACTGCAACTCGCTGTTGGCTGGGCTCCCTACCTGTGCCATTAAACCCCTTCAACTCATCCAGAACGCCGCAGCCCGTCTGGTGTTCAACCTTCCCAAGTTCTCTCACGTCACCCCGCTCCTCCGTTCTCTCCACTGGCTTCCAGTTGAAGCTCGCATCCGCTACAAGACCATGGTGCTTGCCTACGGAGCTGTGAGGGGAACGGCACCTCAGTACCTCCAGGCTCTGATCAGGCCCTACACCCAAACAAGGGCACTGCGTTCATCCACCTCTGGCCTGCTCGCCTCCCTACCACTGAGGAAGTACAGCTCCCGCTCAGCCCAGTCAAAACTGTTCGCTGCTCTGGACCCCCAATGGTGGAACAAACTCCCTCACGACGCCAGGACAGCGGAGTCAATCACCACCTTCCGGAGACACCTGAAACCCCACCTCTTTATGGAATACCTAGGATAGGATAAGTAATCCCTCTCACCCCCCTTTAAGATTTAGATGCACTATTGTAAAGTGACTGTTCCACTGGATGTCATAAGGTGAATGCACCAATTTGTAAGTCGCTCTGGATAAGAGCGTCTGCTAAATGACTTAAATGTAAATGTAACTCATTTTGGCACAGGGGTCCTTGGAATACTACTTCAGCAATATCCGTTGCTAACAGATGTATAAAATCGAGAGAAGAGAGAAGCAGAGAAGAATGGGAGAAACTCCCCAAATACAGTGTGCCAAGCTTGTAGCGTCATACCCAAAAAGACTCGAGGCAGTAAACGCTGCCAAAGTTACTTCAACAAAGTACTGAGTAAAGGGGCTGAATACTTATGTAAATGTGAAATGTTTTTTTACACACATTTTACAAAAAAAGTCTGAACATGTTTTTGCTTTGTCTATATGGGGTATTCTGTGTAGATTGATGGGGGGGGGAACACTTAAACAACCCAATGTAACTCCAAGTCAATCATGTAACTCCAAGTGAAATCAAACTGTCCACTTAGGAAGCAACACTGATTGACAATAAATTTCACATGCTGTTGTGCAAATGGAATAGACAACAGGTGGAAATTATAGGCAATGAGCAAGACACCCCCAATAAAGGAGTGGTTCTGCAGGTGGTGACCACAGACCACTTCTCAGTTCCTATACTTCCTGGCTGACGTTTTGGTCACTTTTGAATGCTGGCGGTGCTTTCACTCTAGTGGTAGCATGAGACGGAGTCTACAATCCACACAAGTGGCTCAGGTAGTGTAGCCGGGTAGCCTAGTGGTTAGAGCATTGGACTAGTAACCGAAAGGTTGCAAGTTCAAATCCCCGAGCTGACAAGGTACAAAATCTGTCGTTCTGCCCCTGAACAGGCAGTTAACCCACTGTTCCTAGGCCGTCATTGAAAATAAGAATTTTTTCTTAACTGACTTGCCTAGTAAAATAAAGGTAAAATAAATAAAATAAAACAGCTCATCCAGGATGACACATCAATGCGAGCTGTGGCAAGAAGGTTTGCTGTGTCTGTCAGCGTAGTGTCCAGAGCATGGAGGTGCTACCAGGAGACAGGCCAGTACATCAGGAGACGTGGAGGAGGCTGTAGGAGGGCAACAACCCAGCAGCAGGACCGCTACCTCCATCTTTGTGCAAGGAGGAGCAGGAGGAGCACTGACAGAGCCCTGCAAAATGACCTCCAGCAGGCCACAAATGTGCATGTGTCTGCTCAAACGGTCAGAAACAGAATCCATGAGGATGGTATGAGGGCCCGACATCCACAGGTGGGGGTTGTGGTTACAGCCCAACAGTCGTGCAGGACGTTTGGCATTTGCCAGAGAATACCAAGATTGGCAAATTCGCCACTGGCGCCCTGTGCTCTTCACAGATGAAAGCAGGTTCATACTGAGCACGTGACAGAGTCTGGAGACGCCGTGGAGAACGTTGTGCTGCCTGCAACATCCTCCAGCATGACCGGTTTGGCGGTGGATCAGTCATGGTGTGGGGTGGCATTTCTTTGGGGGGCCGCACAGCCCTCCATGTGGTAGCCTGACTGCCATTAGGTACCGAGACGACATCCTCAGACCCCTTGTGAGACCATATGCTGGTGCGGTTGGCCCTAGGTTCTTCCTAATGCAAGAAAGACAATGCTGGACCTCATGTGGCTGGAGTGTCAGCAGTTCTTTCAAGAGGAAGGCATTGATGCTATGGACTGGCCCGCCCGTTCCCCAGACCTGAATCCAATTAAGCACATCTGGGACATCATGTCTCGCTCCATCCACCAGCACCACAGACTGTCCAGGAGTTGGCGGATGCTTTAGTCCAGGTCTGGGAGGAGATCCCTCAGGAGACCATCCGCCACCTCATCAGGAGCATGCCCAGGCGTTGTAGGGAGGTCATACAGGCACGTGGAGGCCACACACACTACTGAGCCTCATTTTGACTTGTTTTAAGGACATTACATCAAAGTTGGAACAGCTGTAGTGTGGTTTTCCACTATAATTTTGAGTGTGACTCCAAATCCAGACCTCCATGGGTTGATAAAATTGATTTCCATTGATAATCTTTTTTTTTGTTTTTTTTGTGATTTTGTTGTCAGCACATTCAACTATGTAAAGAAAAAAGTATTTAATAAGAATATTTCATTCATTCAGATCTAGGATGTGTTATTTTAGTGTTCCCTTTATTTTTTGGAGCAGTGTATATAGTAACAGTCAAAAGGACACAGCTACTCATTCAAGGTTTTTTGTTGTTGTTGTTTTTTTACTATTTTCTAATAGTGAAGACATCAAAACTATGAAATAATGTAGTAACCAAAATAGTATTAAACAAATCAAAATATATTTTATATATTTGAGATTCCTCAAAGTAGCCACCCTTTGCAGCATTGCACACTCTTGCATTCTCTCAACCTGTCGGGAGCTTTGTGAAATGGGTTTCCATGGCCAAGCAGCCGCAAACAAGCCTAAGATCACCATGTGCAATGCCAAGGGTTGGCTGGAGTGGTGTAAAGCTCACCACCATTGGACTTTGGAGCAGGCGAAACGCGATCCAACGGATAAATCTGGGTTTGGTGGATTCCAGGAGAATGCTACCTAGTGCGAACTATAAAGTTTGGTGGAGGAGGAACAATGGTTTGGGACTGTTTTTCATGGTTCAAGCTAGGTCCCTTAGTTCCAGTGAAGGGAAATATAAACGCTACAACATACAATGACATTCTAGACTATTCTGATCTTCCAACTTTTGTGGCAACAGTTTGGGAACGACACTTTCCTGTTTCAGCAAGACAATGCCGCCGTGCACAAAGCGAGGTCCATACAGAAATGGTTGGTTGAGATCGATATGGAAGAACGTGAATGGCCTGCACAGAGCCCTGACTTCAACTCTGGGAAGCAAGTCCCCAGAGTAATGTTCCAACATCTAGTAGAAACCCTTCACAGAAGAATGGAGGCTGTTATAGCAGCAAAGGGGGACCAACTCCATATTAATGCCCACGATTTTGGAATAACATGTTCGACGAGCAGGTGTCCATATACTTTTGGTTATACACATAAATTATGTGTATAGCCTTACTGAATATCTTAAAACATACTAACTTGATAAAACACAAAATGTACACATAAAGAAAAAGGGAGATTTACCATTGGGTTTAACACCTTGTCCATTGGGACCGCCGTAACCTACAGAGAGAATAACAAATGGTGTAAATAAACAAAACACTTTTCATATCAATAGCTGAGGAAGACTTATTCAAACACAATGCTAAGCTTACCATGCGTGGGTCTTTTTTGGCTTCCTCCATTAGAGTATCCAGCCGAGAGGCCACCACCCAGGCCAAGACCAGCCCTGGCATAGGCACCATTTGGCCTGTAGCCTGGTTAGACAACGGACAAGGGTCAAAAGTATACAAGGATATACTATAATATTCCAAATGATTCGTTTAAAAAAAATGTAAATAGCTCAGATCGTTTTGTATTGACTCACCATTCATTGGCTGTGAGCCATACCCATTACTGCCATACACTGGAAACACAAATGACAACATTAATAGTTAGTTAAAACAAGCATCTATAAAAAGTGATTTCATATACCCATACACAATTTTCAGTTTCTCACTTACTTCCCCTCCTGTTTGTAGCTAGTTGAGGTACCCCCAGACCCTTTCGAGTCCCCACTCCAAGAGAAGCACCTGGTATCAAAACAAGAACAAAGTAGCAAATATGTGGTCATTGTGATAAATTCTAGATTATTATGCTATAAAGAAATGGTGGGTGGTTAGAGAACACAGTACTTTACCTGCACCAAAAGGTGGTCGGCCGTATCCTTTCATGGGTCCTTTCATGCCAGCTGTGAAACACATACAATACACAAAACAACATGATGTAACCCAACTCAAACTCCTCCACCATTTAACACACATATACATGGTGATACAGCAGTAAGCTTGTAAAATATGAAGAATATGAACACGCAATACACACAACGTGAACACAAAAAAAACACATGCTGTGACTTAACTCAAACTCCTCCACCATTAAACGCACACGGACATGCAGAAGTCACCTCGGAAAAGATTAGGAAAGCTACAAGCTAACAAGACTAGCATCCAGTGCTAGTGTAAACTCATTAATTTAGTCATGCTGAATGAATATTGGCAATATATAGGCGGGTTGACAACGTCACGAAAACGATAACACTCGCTTCAATGGGACAATAGGCTGTGTGTTGTTGTGATTCTGATGGCCAGATAGTTAGCAACAATGACAAGAAACTGCCATGTGGGGAATCGTAAGTGGCTCGTTTCAGATAGCTTAACCTTGTTCGTGATACCATGTCTTGTTTTGAGGTGTTTTGACTCATTTCATGGCCATGCAAATATTACTTAAATTCGCTAGCTAACCGACAACTAACAATGTATTGGAGACACATTGTGCAAATGTATTTATGCTTTCCATTAAACATTGGGGACAAAATATAGCTGACCGGCTGTCAACAATCTAAGCCAACCCAGTCTGTTTTGCCGCATAGTTGCTCAAGTATCGGTTTTTGATGCTAAACAACCAACCCGTCTATATGCCAATTTTAGTTGTACAGACTCTGAAGTACAACACATAAGTACAACACACACACCATTTGGATTCGGAGCACCACGTCCATTGGGTGCACCAGCTCCAGCTCCTTGACCTAGAGCTTTCAGGTAAATGACACCACACAACTTATTCTTATAAATTGATATTGAAACAATATTATAAAATTCGATTGATATTTAAACACACTTTAGAAAATTAATTTAGGCGTACCATTGTGCTTAGCTCCTTGTCCGTTGGACACAGCAGCTGGAGCAGCGCCGTAACCTATAAATAAATTATTAAAAGTAACGGAACCCGAAACAATCGTTCACAGACGGTTTGGGAATAAGTAATCATTTTCAGTCTCAATTAAAATTTACTTGGCAATTGCATCATTATGAGCGTGGATTGCGGCACCAATATAAGGGTTTACTATACCATTGTGTTTAGCTCCTTGTCCATTGCCATTAGGCACACCGGCACCATAACCTGGAAATAACACAGTTGTCACAACAAAACAATGATTATATACTGCAAATTCACCATGAATGATCTAGATATGGACAGAAACAAAGCCAAGGAGGGGCTGCAGGAGCACCATAACCTACAGATAAGGCAAATGTTAATTCAAATAAACCAAATGGTACTTGTGCCACTTACTGAACCTCTGAATACCAATATAATTACTAAAACACTAAAGTGATACTCAAGGGGAAAAAACGATTTACCTTTTGATTTTTGACCATTTCCATTGGGTACAGCAGCTGGAGCACTATAGCCTGCAACAGGGATGCCAGTGTTACAGAGAAAGCATGATTGTACCAGATAAACAAATACATCTGGTATGCTAGTAGTACAGATAAGGGGATCATTTTACCATTGTGTTTCGCATAACCTAGAGATCAGACAGCTGTTAACTCGAACTGTTAGCAGCAGTTAACAACAGCTGTTAAATCGAACCACATGGTAGTTTGTGTCACTTACTGAACCTCTGAAAACCTAATACCTATAAAATTACTAAAACACACAATTGACACTCAAAGGAAAAAAAGACGTGATTTACTTTTTGACCTTTGACCATAGGGTACAGCAGCTGGAGCACCATATCCTTCAACAGGGATGTCAAAGTGTTACAAAAAATGCATGATTGTACCAGATCTCAACAAATAAATCCGATATGACATAGTGCAGATAAGTGGGTCATTTACCATTGGGTTTAGCACCATTTCCATTAGGCACAGCTGCAGGAGCACCATAATAACCTAGAGATCAGACAGGTTAAAACCAATAGTCAAAGTCGTATCACTTACTGAATCTCTGAAAAAGTACTAATGCAGACTACTTGCTTAAGCACAACAACAAAAATCGGCATTAAAGAAAAAAGGGAGATTAAACATTGAGTTTAGCACCATTTCCATTGGACATAGCTGCAGGAGCACCATAACCTATAGAAATCAAACAAACATTGCATGTAGATTAAATCGCTGCACTCCACAGGTGTAAACCCTCTGTATGTAATTTAGCTACTGAATAAACTCAACTCTCATGGAACAACGTGTCACACCCCACCAACCCTGCTGTACATACACTGATGAGGTGTCATCAATTCAACACCAACCAAAACATGTTTTCCGACTGTAGTATTGTGCAAGAAACATAATGTAAAACAGAGAAACACAGTGCAAAGTGAGTATTTACCATTGGGTTTGGCACCGTTTCCATTGGGCACTCCAGCTCCAGCACTGTAACCTAAACACCCAGGTGTTACCAACATATACTGTATAACATATGAAAATGATGAACACATAAAAGGTTAGCATTGGCATTGCAGGTATAAAAGGTTATACATCGCATTATGGTTCGTTCCACCAAATGAGTATTATTGGCGTAGTGTACCCTAAAAAAGATTTTATTTCACCTCATTTTAACATGATCATAAAGAGCACATGTGCAACTTAATAAAAAACACGTTGTCCCATTTCAAGAGGTTAAATGAAAACATGACTATTGTAAGTGTCTATAAAGTGACAAATAAAGTAACAGGGTTGACCGTAACAGGGTTGACGATTTCATCTTAAAATCAGCCATAAATTCCCTTGGAGGAATGGAAGCTTGTTGGGTGCAACAGGGAGGGGCAATTGAATGCAAGCTTCAAAAAAAAAAAAATATATATATATAAAACATTTCTAGCCTATACTGTATATGATTAACATCTTATGCTCGACCAGCTCAGTTTTCTACCACTAAACATCAAAAAATGGCCCAAAAGAGTAGAACCAGCTGATCTGCTTTTACACTATGATTCAATGTTTATTTTATATATATTTTTTTTTTAAGGTATCGTGTCACCGTATCCTGAGGGGGAAGAGGCATTGTCGTGCCCTCTTCACAACTGTGTTGGTGTGATTGGACCATGATAGATCCTTACTGATGTAGACACTGAGGAACTTGACGCTCTTGACCCGCTACACTAAAGCCCCGTAGATGTCAATGTGGGTTGTTCAGCACTCCGTTTCCTGTAGTCCAAGATAAGCTCCTTTCTATCGCCCATATTGAGGGAGAGGTTGTTGTCCTGGCTCCACTGCCAGATCTCTGACCTCCTCCCTATAGGCTGTCTCGTCGTCGTCGGTGATCAGCCCTACCACCGCCGAGTCGTCGGCAAACTTAATGATGGTGTTGTAGTCGTGTGCGGCCACGCATTTGTGGTCGAACAGAGAGTATAAGAGGGGACTGAGCACGCATCCCTGAGACGCCCCACATGTTGAGGATCAGCATGGCAGATGTGTTATTGCCTACTCTCACCACCTGAGGGCGGCTCGTCAGGAAGTCCAGGATACAGTTACAGAGGGAGGTGTTCGGTCCCAGGGTCCTTAGCATAGTGATGACCTTGAATGGGCACTATGGTGTTGAACGTGGAGCTGTAGTCAATGAACAATATTCTCACATAGGTGTTCCTTTTGTCCAGATGGGAAAGAGCAGTGTGGAGTGCACAGATGACTCACTCCAGTGTGGAGTGAGTCATCTATGGATTTGTTGGGGAGGTATGCGAGTTGGAGGGGGTCCAGGTTGTCTAGGATGATGGTGTTAATGTGAGCCATGGGCAGCCTTTCAAAGCACTTCATGGCTACAGATGCGAGTGCTGCGGGACGGTAGTCATTCAGATAGGTTACGTTGGTGTTCTTAGGTACTTAAAATGAGGGACAGACATTTCATGTGATTAGATGAATCACTAATCACATTAAATAAATAATAATCTTCAGAAAGGACTGTCAAAGCAACAAAATAACCAGGGCTTTACAATGATGAGAATTGGGAGACATTTTGGGGTTGTGGGTTCAAATCTTCAGAGAAATAACAGGGTACACAGTGGAACATGTCAAAATGCAGAATTTTGACACTAGCAAGTCTTCATTCATATGCAAAATCTGATTTATTTAATGTTTCCATGTGGTATACAGTATATTAAAGGGCACTTCCTTTAATATTCAATATTCAATATATTCAATACTTAAAATTTCAAAGGGACGCAAAAGGTATTCATTTGTTGGAATGACCCTTATGCTGATTTGACAACGTTTACAAGACAATGATTAGGACATGACACCTACTGGTCAATAGTCAAGCATTCAAGTTGTTGATAAACAATAGGATGTAAACTCTTAGGCTGCGTTTACACAAGCAGCCCATTGTGATATTTTGCCCAATTATTGGCAAAACGCTGATCTGATTGGTCAAAAGAGCAATTAGTAGTAAAGAAATATCATCAATGTGTGCCTTAAAAACACTGGGCTCCCGAGTGATGCAGTGTTCTAAGGCACTGCATCTCAGTGCTAGAAGTGTCACTACAGGTTCGATTCCAGGCTGTATCACAACCGGCCGTGATTGAAAGTCTCATAGGGTGGCACACAATTGGCCCAGTGTCGTCCGGGTTAGGGATTGGCCGGGGTAGGCCATCGTTGTAAATAAGAATTAGTTCTAAACTGACTTGCCTAGTTAAATATCCTACAATTAGTATGGCAACTGTTATTACCATTAGACCTAGGTTTCAAATACTTGAAAATTGTTTCTAATACTTGGTTTGAGCTTGTCTGGCTTAATGCAACAATAGAAATGTCAAAACAATTGCACACCCTGCACTCCAGGCAGACTCAAGAAAATGTTAAAAGTATTTGAAATGATTTGACCTAGGTCAGACTACCATACTACCATGTACAGACCAAGCAGCCCACAGCAACCTCTTCACACAACTTACCATTTCCCTTGTATCCATATCCATTGGATGGCATCAACATCCTTCCAACACCCCCACCATTTCCTGAAATGGGAAAATAAAAGGTTTTAAGATAAAGCGTAACGATCTCAAATAGCCTAAGTTGAATTGAGTTGGGTCGAGGGCTACGTCCATCGGGCACAACAGCTGCCGGTGCCAGTCTATATCCTACAATTGGGAATCACAAATGACATCAGCAAAAATGTAAAAGGTGTCACATTTTGACAGTGATGTAATCTCACATCAACTAATCAACATGACATTTGGAGAAACCGATTGGCTACTTTCTAATGTCAAATATAAAAACTATGACATTCCTGTGTGAGTCTGGATTTTGCAGATCATTTAAGGGAAATGAGATCCATTGACACTCGGGGACAATCCCTCAATACAGGGACTGTGTACAAGTAGTCAAATCTATTTTCTCACAGTGAGATGTCAAATTTAGACTGTCGCTGTCACCAAAGCTCAGCTGCCTTTGATTTCAAGAAAGAGAACCAGTGGAAAAGGAATATGTGTTTTTTTTTCTCACGATCACAAGAGAACTTGAGGGACACAGCAATGCACTTAAGAGTTTCATAGCAAGCATCACTCAGATGTTTGTCTTTCTACAGTTTGACATGATCGTTTGAAATGTGACAGGTAAACACCAGCATTTGCTAGAGATTTCTCTCTTCTTTGCCTTCTCTGTCTTCTTCATTCAGGCATGTGGACTGGACCGTTTGATGAAGTAGTACTAGCTCCATCTTTCAACAAAATGACAATTACTATTTCGATACCACTTTACACACAGCAGTTCAAAGTGCTTTGCACACACACAAAAAAGAAAATATTACAATTTGTAAACGTACAATAAACACTTAAATGGGCAATCTGTCAAACAATAACTAGAGATTGGGGCGGCAGGGTAGCCTAGTGACTAGAGCGTTGGACTAGTAACCGAAAGGTTGCAAATTCGAATCCCCGAGCTGACAAGGTACAAATCTGTTGTTCTGCCCCTGAACACTGTTCCTAGGCCATCATTGAAAATAAGAATTTGTTCTTAACTGAGTAGCTTAGTTAAATAAAGGTAAAATAAAATTTAAATAGCGTCACCCTGCCACTGATTTGGTAAATAGGCTGAGGGATCGGGCTGGAGAAATTGAACCACTCTCAAACTCATTGCCAGAGCTTTGGATATAGGGTCTAACCATCCATGATATCAAGATTATAGTTTTAACCATGTTTTAAGGCTTTGCAGTGTTTGTTTACGTTCACAATGTTCACAAACAAAGGAGTAAAACAAGCTCATATTTTGAGTTCTGATGGGGAATGACAGTTGAACTAAGCTCATGAGGCAATTATAAGTTATATTCTTCAAGAATCAATGGGTATATATATATATATATATATATATATATATATATATATATATATATATATATATATATATATATATATATATATATATATATATATACACACACATACATATATACCCATTATATAAACAAACAGGTAAAGACAACATACAGTGAAACTATCAACGAGTAAAATATAAAGATTAAAGGTTAGATAAAACCCACACCAAGTAATCAATACTGTATACTATATTCACTGTGTACATGCCAATCAATTAAAAGCCATCTATTAAAAGTTTGAAAATAGATTTAAAAGAAGACAGACTTTGCCCGTTTAACACCCTTCTTGCAATCATAGGAAATAATGAACAAAAGTAAGAAGGCCTATGCAAACGCCGCCATCTTAAACTTAATTCATACTTTTGAACAGATCTACAGTATCTGGCATCATAAAAAAAAAACTTACATTGAATGTTGTCTTGACTTTCAGAATAATATATTGCATAGAAACATACACTGCATGTGCCCAGCATAATATTTTTTAAATGAATCTCCAGCACCAAAAGGAACACCTATGTGAGAATGCTATTCATTGACTAGAGCTCAGCGTTAAACACCATAGTGCCCTCAAAGCTCATCAATAAGCTAAGGACCCTGGGACTAAACACCCGCCCCCAGATGGTAAGGGTAGGTAACAACACATCCGCCACGCTGATCCTCAACACAGGGGCCACTCAGGGGTACGTGCTCAATCACCTTCACTCACGACTGCACGGCTAGGCACGACTCCAACACTCTCATTAAGTTTGCCAATGCCTCAACAATGGTTGGCCTGATCACCGACAATGACGAGACAGCCTATAGAGAGGAGGTTAGAGACCTGGCCGTGTGGTGCCAGGACAACAACCTCTCCCTCAACGTGATCAAGACAAAGGAGATGATTGTGGACTACAGGAAAAAGAGGACCGAGCACGCCCCCATTCTCATCGACGGGGCTGCAGTGGAGCAGGTTGAGAGCTTGAAGTTCCTTGGTATGCACATCACCAACAAACTAACATGGTCCAAGCACACCAAGTCGTGAAGAGGGCACGACAAAACCTATTCCCCCAGCTGCACCATCGAGAGCATCCTGACTGTTGCATCACTGCCTGGTATGGCAACTGCTCGGCCTCCGACCGCAAGACACTACAGAGGGTAGTCCGAACGGCCCAGTACATCACTGGGGCCAAGCTTCCTGCCATCCAGGATCTATACCAGGCGGTGTCAGAGTAAGGCCTTTAAAATTGTCAAAGACTCTAGCCACCCTAGTCATTCTCTCTGCTACCACCCAGCAAGTGGTACCGGAGCACCAAGTCTAGGTCCATGAGGCTTCTAAACAGCTTCTAACCCCAAGCCATAAGTCTCCTGAACACCTAATCAAATGGCTACCCAGACTATTTGCATTGCCCCCCCCCTCTTTTACACCACTGCTACTCTGTTATCATCTATGCATAGTCACTTTAATAACTCTACCTACATGTACATATTATCGTCCCAACCTTCGCTCTCTCTCCCCCGCTACTCTCTCCTCTTCCATCCTATCATCTCTTCCCTCTGCTCAAACCTTCTCCAACCTATCTCCTGATTCTGCCTCCTCAACCCTCCTCTCCTCCCTTTCTGCATCCTTTGACTCTCTATGTCCCCTATCTTCCAGGCCGGCTCGGTCCTCCCCTCCCGCTCCGTGGCTTGACGACTCAATGCGAGCTCACAGAACAGGGCTCCGGAAGGCCGAGCGGAAATGGAGGAAAACTCGCCTCCCTGCGGACCTGGCATCCTTTCACTCCTCCTCTCTACATTTTCCTCCTCTGTCTCTGCTGCTAAAGCCACTTTCTACCACTCTAAATTCCAAGCATCTGCCTCTAACCCTAGGAAGCTCTTTGCCACATTCTCCTCCCTCCTGAATCCTCCTCCCCCCCCTCCTCCCTCTCTGCAGATGACTTCGTCAACCATTTTGAAAAGAAGATCGACGACATCCGATCCTCGTTTGCTAAGTCAAACAACACCGCTGGTTCTGCTCACACTGCCCTACCCTGTGCTCTGACCTCTTTCTCCCCTCTCTCTCCAGATGAAATCTCGCGTCTTGTGACGGCCGGCCGCCCAACAACCTGCCCGCTCGACCCTATCCCCTCCTCTCTTCTCCAGACCATTTCCGGAGACCTTCTCCCTTACCTCACCTCGCTCATCAACTTATCCCTGACCGCTGGCTACGTCCCTTCCGTCTTCAAGAGAGCGAGAGTTGCACCCCTTCTGAAAAAACCTACACTCGATCCCTCCGATGTCAACAACTACAGACCAGTATCCCTTCTTTCTTTTCTCTCCAAAACTCTTGAACGTGCCGTCCTTGGTCAGCTCTCCCGCTATCTCTCTCAGAATGACCTTCTTGATCCAAATCAGTCAGGTTTCAAGACTAGTCATTCAACTGAGACTGCTCTTCTCTGTATCACGGAGGCGCTCCGCACCGCTAAAGCTAACTCTCTCTCCTCTGCTCTCATCCTTCTAGACCTATCGGCTGCCTTCGATACTGTGAACCATCAGATCCTCCTCTCCACCCTCTCCGAGTTGGGCATCTCCGGCGCGGCCCACGCTTGGATTGCGTCCTACCTGACAGGTCGCTCCTACCAGGTGGCGTGGCGAGAATCTGTCTCCTCACCACGCGCTCTCACCACTGGTGTCCCCCAGGGCTCTGTTCTAGGCCCTCTCCTATTCTCGCTATACACCAAGTCACTTGGCTCTGTCATAACCTCACATGGTCTCTCCTATCATTGCTATGCAGACGACACACAATTAATCTTCTCCTTTCCCCCTTCTGATGACCAGGTGGCGAATCGCATCTCTGCATGTCTGGCAGACATATCAGTGTGGATGACGGATCACCACCTCAAGCTGAACTTCGGCAAGACGGAGCTGCTCTTCCTCCCGGGGAAGGACTGCCCGTTCCATGATCTCGCCATCACGGTTGACAACTCCATTGTGTCCTCCTCCCAGAGCGCTAAGAACCTTGGCGTGATCCTGGACAACAAACTGTCGTTCTCAACTAACATCAAGGCGGTGGCCCGTTCCTGTAGGTTCATGCTCTACAACATCCGCAGAGTACGACCCTGCCTCACACAGGAAGCGGCGCAGGTCCTAATCCAGGCACTTGTCATCTCCCGTCTGGATTACTGCAACTCGCTGTTGGCTGGGCTCCCTGCCTGTGCCATTAAACCCCTACAACTCATCCAGAACGCCGCAGCCCGTCTAGTGTTCAACCTTCCCAAGTTCTCTCACGTCACCCCGCTCCTCCGCTCTCTCCACTGGCTTCCAGTTGAAGCTCGCATCCGCTACAAGACCATGGTGCTTGCCTACGGAGCTGTGAGGGGAACGGCACCTCAGTACCTCCAGGCTCTGATCAGGCCCTACACCCAAATAAGGGCACTGCGTTCATCCACCTCTGGCCTGCTCGCCTCCCTACCACTGAGGAAGTACAGTTCCCGCTCAGCTCAGTCAAAACTGTTCGCTGCTCTGGCTCCCCAATGGTGGAACAAACTCCCTCACGACGCCAGGACAGCGGAGTCAATCACCACCTTCCGGAGACACCTGAAACCCCACCTCTTTAAGGAATACCTAGGATAGGATAAAGTAATCCTTCTCACCCCCTCCCCCCTTAAAATATTTAGATGCACTATTGTAAAGTGGTTGTTCCACTGGATGTCATAAGGTGAATGCACCAATTTGTAAGTCGCTCTGGATAAGAGCGTCTGCTAAATGACTTAAATGTAAATGTAAATGTAATTATCTCAACTAACCGGTGCCCCCGTACATTGACTCTGTACCGGTACCCCTCTATATATAGTCTCGCTATTGTTATTTTACGGCTGCTCTTTAATTACTTGTTACTTTTATTTCTTATTCTTATCCGTATTTTTTAAAACTGCATTTTTGATTAGGGGCTCGTAAGTAAGCATTTCACTGTAAGGTCTACATCTGTTGTATTAAAAAGACTTGTCAAGTATCTATAAACTCCTTGTGTTATCATCATCTTGATCCTCTAATGATCCTGAGTTTTATTATCAACCATTTAGAGTCTGCTGGAAAACTGCCTCATAGAAAGACGTTTTTTTTTTTTATGTGCTTTTAAAATTTGATGTGTGAGGTTTTATACAAGTGGTACTGTATACCAAGTGTAATGTTGCATAAACATGCACAGTATAATGTTTACTTGAACTGAACCACAGAAACCAACATGTCCACATCTTAAGAATTGTAATTGAGTGACACAAGTATACCCACACTGCAAATAGCCAAAAGGTAGTTATGTGGGACTTACACAAACATAAAACAGAGACAATCACCTCAGCGCCAACTGCTACTGAGCCACAGCATCATAACCTGCTGGCCACATGTCGACGCTCATAACTCAAAAGCTGTGGGTCATGGAGCGTTGCACCTTCTCATAACAGACATGCCCGTGACAAACTACTGACTTCATGAAATTCTTCAAAGAAAGTTAAATTGTACACATTTACTGTAATAAAATCTATCAGCAATTGTATACTAATCTAAATGATCAAAATGCCACCATAATCTAAGACTAACTACACCATTTTCCGTGCATACTGACATCCAAGGTAATAAATCAATATTAAGCCCAATACAATATTTGCAAATGAAGGTGCAATTCAAGACTCAAAGAAAAGCCTCTGTGCAAGAATGTTCAATAAATAAATAAAAAGGAATGTCTAAGAATCAAAAAGATTGTAGAAGGATTTGTAACCAATTACATTTACTTAAGGTCAGATTGCCATCCACTCCGAGGATTGTCAGTATTTTATTTATTTTACCTTTATTTAACTAGGCAAGTCAGTTAAGAACAAATTCTTATTTTCAATGATGGCCTAGGAACAGTGGGTTAACTGCCTGTTCAGGGGCAGAACGACAGATTTGTACCTTGTCAGCTCGGGGGTTTGAACTTGCAGAACTGGCAACATTAACAGTGTCACATACTGTATGTGTCCCCTCCAGGATTTGAACCCACAACCCTGGTGTTACCAACATTATACTCCAATCTACTTAGCCATCAAAACCACTGATACATCTGAGAAATGTGACAGAGCCTTTCTCTCTTTCCACAACTCTTCCACTTACCATTGTTCTTCAGGTGCGCACTATGCGCCAGCCAAAGGACCAGCAAAGTCCGTAGAAGTAGCCATCCCAACATGGTGGAGACCCAACAGAATAAAAAAGCCAAAAGAGAGAGAGACACCAGCAGAAAAGTGAATGCAGCTGCTCTACTGTTGGCATATTCTGTGCATGTGAGGGCTTCATATACACTCTTGTTTCAGGTGCCCCTCCTCTCACCAGCTCTCTGGCTTTGGACGTTCCCATTTTGGAGATGCTCCTCCCTTTTCTAGGAAACACGACAGCCCCACAACCCAATTCCTTGGCCATGGTGTACACACACTTGGACAGTTAAAGTACATTAACACTTAGACTAAGAGAAGGGGGTTCACCAAATAGGACAGTGACTGATGGGCTCCACATGGTGCATCACCAAGGTTGGATACATGGGAAAAGAAGCCAAGAGTGCACTTAAACCAAAGCAGTTGCTTTGCACTGACTTGTGGGCAATCAGCCTTAGTAAGCTTGTCTTAACAATGTTTACAATTGGACAAGACATGCGAGCTAAATTGGTCAACCAATGAAAGACTTGCATCCCTTCAGTACAACTATAGGGAATATAACTTTTTTACAATAAGGAGCAATATCTCCCAACTACACACTCTACAAAGTTTAGTAATTCATATATCAGACAAAGGGTTGACTATACACCACTTTAAAAAAAATATTTTCAACATGGATCAGTCTAGACTCTCGTCTACAGGTAGGAACCTGTAAAATAAAATAAGACATTATTTTCACCTCTTAACGTAACCCAGTGAAAGACAAACTTCCAAACAGTTTACACTTTAAATTATTTCAAATCGACTGAAACAAAACGTTCAGACAACAAGACTTACACTCAAGTAAATAAAATATACATCTTAAAATATAGTATAAACACAGTCAGGTAAATCAATCAACTATGAAGGCATAAGTCACAGACAAGGTAAATATAAGCAAATAACACACATCAATGACTCAGAAAACTGCACCCACATTTTAGGAAAACACAAATATGAAACGGGAGTCATTTCACAGTACACAGGCAGAATCGCCTATTGAGGACTTGAAAGAGACAGCATCTGATAGCATGATGATACATTTCATATAAGACGCATGGCGGCTGAAGAAAAAAAACATGGAAAGACAACTATCAAATTACAGAAGAACTGCAAAAGCCTGACACACTTGCCTCTCCCTTTCATGGGAAGCTAAGGGTTAAACTACACAATTTCACTGGACCACTTTTTTGGGGGTCGCGGAGATGACATCACCAGAGAAGGTCGATGCTTTAAACACAGATATTGCAGAACTCCTGGCGAAAGAGTTGGTCACAGTAGTTCCCCCAGAGGAGAGAAACAAGGGTCTTTACTCAGCTTGTTTCTTTGTGCCAAATGTAACATTCCCCAGCAAGAGAACCAAAAATTGTCTCTCAAGCAGAAGGGGGGGGGGGGGGGACTAATAAAGACTCACTGGCAATAACCAAAACAAAACAGGTGGGGTTTTAGGTGGTGTCCACTGAAAGTTAACTAGCAACAACAACTGGGACCTAAAAGACATCCACCATGAGTACCCACTAAATTTGCCCAAAAACAGGCAAACAAAAGAAAAACCCACACCAAACTTAAAGACAGGAAGAAAACCAAAAAGTGAGCAAAACGAAAACAGGGAAGATCAGATAATGGATTGTTTTTCTAAAAATCAAATAGGGATAGCCAACTAAAGGTGTCAACCCTCCAAATCTCTCAAGACAACTGGAGCACTGGGCCAGCCGCTCTTAAATATCACCTGGGCTAGCACAGGTGAAACACCTTCTGACTAACGAGATGACAAGTCAGCACAGGTGTAACACATACTGACTAACGAGGTGACACCAATTGGTGCGCCCCATGTGCTAATGTGCAACCTCAAAATATAAATGGAAAAACAAAAGCCTGGAACACGATTATGGACCTACACGTTCCAAACAAGAGTGTAGCCAAAAGGCCTTTTATCAATCTATCAAATGTATTTATAAAGCCCTTTTTACATCAGCAGATATTACAAAGTGCTTATACAGAACCCCAGCCTAAAACCACAAACAGCAAGCTATGCAGATGTAGAAGCACAGTGCCTAGGAAAAACTCCCTAGAAAAGCATCCTTGAAGAAACCTAGAGGAACCAGGTTCTGAGGGGTGGCCAGTCTTCTTCTGGCTGGGTTGGGTGGGGAATATAAGAGTACATGGCCATTAGGGCCGGATCGTTCTTCAAGATGTTCAAATGTTCCTAGCTGACCAGCAGGGTCAAATAATAATCACAGTGGTCAGCACCTCAAGAGTAAATGTCAGTTGGCTTTTCATAGCCGAGCATTCAGAGGTTGAGACAGCAGGTGCGGTAGAGAGGGCAGGAAAGAGAGAAAGGGAGAGTTGAAAACAGCAGGTCTGGGACAAGGTAGCACATCAGGTGAACAGGTTCCATAGCCGCAGGCAGAACAGTTGAAACTGGAGCAGCATCACAACAAAGTAGCACATCTGGTGAACAGGTCCAAGTTCCATAGCCACAGGCAAAGCAGCAGAAACTGGATCAGCAGCATGACCAAGTGGACTGGATCGGGAACAGCCAGGAGTCATCAGGCCAGGTAGTCCTGAGACATTGTTCTAGGGCTCAAGTCCTCCGGGAGGGGGGAGAGAGAGAGATGGGAGAATTAGAGGGAGCATACTTAAGTTCACACAGGACACCAGATAAGGCAGGAGAATTTCACCAGACTATTGTAGCATAGATAGTGGCCAGGCTACCAACTGCCTAGCCAGTTGTAGCCCAGTCTTGGGTGCAATGATCACGTTCCCGCACTGACTGACTGTGTGGAGGCTCATTGATTTAACGTTATGTTAGCCTACACAATACACTAGCAAAGTTATAAATGATATAGCCGTCGAGTATATTAGCCATGACTTACTGTTCTTTGTGCAGCTTAAAATGTCGAACAAAGTTCTTCCAGCATGTTTTGCAAGTTGCAATCCATTTTTTGATGATACCAAGTCATCTTTATATCGTAAAATAATAATTTGGGGTATCATCTTTCCAAGGGCTCCATCACCCGCCGACGTTCCTCTGCTCTGCCCCGCACAATTTTTTCTCACCTGGCACAATTTGATTGGTTGCTGTCCGATTCAAACTATAATCCGTAAAATGAAGAGTTGATGCGCTGCACATTTTTTTAATAGCATCATCTTTAATATTTGGGCTTGGAGAGGGTATCAAGGCAGGTCGAGTTAAAAGGCTCAAGTCCAAGTTAAGTCACGAGTCATTGGTGCTAAAGTCAAAGTCGAGTTGCAAGTCATAATATTTGTGACTTGAGTCTGACTTGAGTCCAAGTCATGTGACTTGAATCCACACCTCTGGATACTGGAGGCTGACCTGAAGGATGCGTACTTCCATGTGCAGGTGCTGCCACGTCACACAAGGTTTCTTCGCTTTGCCTTTCAGGTAGTGGAGTACAACTCAACCTGGAGTATAACCTCCAATTCAGTCATCAAATTTGCATACGACACAACAGTAATAGGCCTGATTACCAACAATGACAAGACAGCCTACAGGGAGGAGGTGAGGGCCCTGGGAGTGTGGTGACAGAAAAACAACCTCTCACTCAACAAAACAAAGGAGCTGATCGTGGACTTCAGGAAACAGCAGAGTAAGCACCCCCTATCCACATCAACAGGACCGCAGTGGAGAAGGTGGAAAGCTTCAAGTTCCTCGGTGTACACATCACTGACAAACTGAAATGGTCCACCCATACAGACAGTGTGGAGAAGAAGGCACAACAGACATTTGTCTTGGCACCAAAAACTCTCACAAACTTTTACAGATGCACAATTGAGAGCATCCTGTTGGGCTGTATCAACGCCTTGTATGGCAACTGCACCGTCCGCAACCGCAGGGCTCTCCAGAGGGTGGTGCGGTCTGCCCAACGCATCATAGGGGGCAAACTACCTGCCCTCCAGGACACCTACACCACCCGATGTCACAGGAAGGCCATAAAGATCATCAAGGACAACAACCACCCGAGCCACTGCCTGTTCACCCCACTATCATCCAGAAGGCGAGGTCAGTACAGGTGCATCAAAGCAGGGACCGAGAGACTGAAAAACAGCTTCTATCTCAAGGCCATCAGACTGTTAAACAGCCACCACTAACATTGAGTGGCTGCTGCCAACACACTGACTCAACTCCAGCCACTTTAATAATGGGAATTGATGGGAAATTATGTAAAATATATCACTAGCACTTTAAACAATGCTACCTAATATAATGTTTACATACCGTACATTATTCATCTCATATGTATATGTATATATACTGTACTCTATATCATCTACTGCATCTTTATGTAATACATGTATCACTAGCCACTTTAACTATGCCACTTTGTTTACATACTCATCTCATATGTATATACTGTACTCAATACCATCTACTGTATCTT
This sequence comes from Oncorhynchus gorbuscha, assembly GCF_021184085.1. Taxonomy (NCBI): domain Eukaryota; kingdom Metazoa; phylum Chordata; class Actinopteri; order Salmoniformes; family Salmonidae; genus Oncorhynchus; species Oncorhynchus gorbuscha. Next base: position 30,746,562 of record NC_060183.1, on the reverse strand, counting down.
GCCTATGCCGCTCTGTACCATCACTCATTCATATATATTTATGTACATATTCTTTATCCCCCTACACTTGTGTGTATAAGACAGTAGTTTTAGAATTGTTAGTTAGATTACTTGTTGGTTATTACTGCATTGTCGGAACTAGAAGCACAAGCATTTCGCTACACTCGCATTAACATCTGCTAACCATGTATATGTGACAAATAACATTTGATTTGATTTGATTTGGAACAGCAGACTGGGATAGGGATTGATTGAATATGTCCATAAACACACCAGCCAGCTGGTCTGAGCATGCTCTGAGGACGCGGCTAGGGATGCCATCTGGGCCAGCAGCCTTGCAAGGGTTAACACGTTTAAATGTTTTACTCACGTTGGCCGCGGTGAAGGAGAGTCCGCAGGTTTTGGTAGCGGGCCGTGTCGGTTGCACTGTATTGTCCTCAAAGCGAGCAAAGAAGTTGTTTAATTTGTCTGGGAGCAAGACATCAGCATCCGCGACGGGCTGGTATTCTTTTTGTAGTCCGTGATTGACTGTAGACCCTGCCACATACCTCTCGTGGTTGAGTCGTTGAATTGCGACTTTACTTTGTCTTTATACTGACGCTTAGCTTGTTTGATTGCCTTGAGGAGGGAATAGCTACACTGTTTGTATTCGGTCATGTTTCTGGTCGCCTTACCCTGATTAAAAGCAGTGGTTCGCACTTTCAGTTTTGCGCGAATGCTGCCATCAATCATCGATGAACTTGCTAATAAACTCGCTCACTGAATCAGAGTAAACATCAATGTTGTTGTTCGACACTATCCGGAACATATCCCAGTCCACGTGATCGAAGCAATCTTGAAGCATGGAATCAGATTGGTCGGACCAGCGTTGAACAACGGGCGTTTCCCGTTTTAGTTTCTGTCTATAGGCTGGGTGTCACGATTTCTGCCGAAGTCGGTCCCTCTCCTTGTTCGGGCGGCATTCGGCGGTCAATATCACCCGCCTTCTAGCCATCACCAATCCACTTTTCATTTGTTTTGTCTTTGTCTTACACACCTGGTTTCAATCCCCCAATTACTTGTTCTTTATTTAACCCTCTGTTCCCCCATGTTTGTTTGTGAGTGATTGTTTATTGTATTGCGGTCCGTATTTGTGACCTTGGTATTATTGACATGTATTGTATTTATTATTGAGTAAAATTGTGACATTACTCATATTTGCTGTACTCTGCCTGATTCTTCTACACCAGCTACACACAGACACATTACACTGGGAACAACAAAATGGAGTCGTGGTCAGATTTGCTGAAAGGAGGGTGAGTGAGGGCTTTGTATGTGTCGTGGAAGTTGGGGTAACAATGATCCAGAATTTTTCCAGTTCGGGTTGCGCATTCGATATGCTGATAAAATTTAGGGATCCTTGTTAAAATCCCCACCAATAAATGCAGCCTCAGGATATGTGGTTTCCAGTTTAGTCCAGTGAAGTTCTTTCAAGGCCGTCGAGGTGTCTGCTTGGGGGAGGGGATGTACACGACTGTGATTATAATCGAAGACAATTCTCTTGGTAGATAATGCGGTTGGCATTTGATTGTAAGGAATTCTAGGTCAGGTGAACAAAAGGACTTGAGTTCCTGTATGTTGTTATGATCACACCACGACTCATTAATCATAAGGCATACACACTTCTTCTTACTAGAGAGATGTTTGTTTCTGTCGGCGCGATGCGTAAAGAAACCAGGTGGCTGTACCGAGATTCCTCTAAACATGCAGTCCTTGAAGATGGCATTGTTACTTTCCCTGATCTCTGTTAAGCGTGTCAGTGACTTATGCACTCTGTCCACGCGACCCGACTGTCTCGCCTCAATGGCGATCTGAACAGGGTGGTGTTGCGTCCTAATCCAGCCTTTATGTCTAACATTATCAAGAGTTCGTACAGATCGCAGATCATTGAGCTATGGGCTTTCTCCCCTCCTTCACATGGGGAGGAGAGAGAGGCCCGTTATGTGGAATGCACGGCAACGATTAGGTCATCGCCTCGGCTGTTTGTGTGCTATGGCGCTGCGGCGCTTCGACGGCCACTTTCCCTTTTGGATATGTCCTCGAGCTCTCTTACACAGTCTGCACTCGGCGTTGCTGCTGGGGCTATGTGGTGGGCTGTCATCGGCGTTGCTGCTGGGGATGGGCTGTCAAGTGTTTTTCCGGTCAACCCCCTTTTTGTAAGGGACATGTGGGGGTGGTTCATGATTACTGTCTGCAAGGTTCAGTTCCAGTTCATTACCTTTTTTTGTGCGGCAGACTGAATGAGGATACAGTAAGCTGTAGCACTTTGTGTTACATTTCTGTTTAACATGGGCCTAACTTTTCATTACGTGGGAAGTGTTGGGAACGGCAGGGAATTGTGCTTGCTCTGCCCTAAACCAATAGGAGCGAAGCCCTACTGGGTTACTGTGTAAGTAACTCCAGTTCGATGAGTGGAGCGGAGCCCCATTGGGCTTCAGGCCCTGACCGACACTCAACGTCTCGCTGAAGACTTTTCGGGAGGCTGATGTGTAGGGCCAGCTGGGCTCCCATTGGCTGAAGCACGTGCATAATTATATTTTCAGGCTGTGCTGCTTAGGCAGCGGGATAAACCAACTGGAGCGAAACCCCTTATGGGGCTCCGCTCCACTCATAGAACTGGAGTTGCATACCAAGTCGTACACATCAGGTACTATATAATCCAGTCCAGACTATTCTTCGAGATACTCCGTTAATACTTTTCTGAGCTGTGCATCTCAATGATTACTAGGGAGGAAATGACAACTTGTGACAAATTGGTAGATCATACATGAGAGCAATATGAAATTAGATTAACTCCTCTGTCCTCTGCTTTCTTAGCTCATTTTGCATGTGAAAGAATTTCCATGATCTCATCTTATATACACACACACAGACAGAGGATGAGTGACTCTTTGTATGCTTCCAAAAAAAGGGGTGCAAAAAGAAAGATATCTCACCTTCAACTTACATTCCACACTGCCTGCCCAGATCCGCATCTTATGGGGTCAAGGGAAAGTTAATGTTTGACTTCTTAACCCCCAACCCAGACCTCTCACCCGCTTGGCTTCCCACCAAGCCCAGTGCTCACCTCTACACACCCCAAGATGGTACAAAAACTCAACAATATCTTGGTAAGGACCAGTTAAGGTTGGATTTGTGGATTCCACCCTGCTTCTTTGCCTTCCCACAGTCTCATTCCTCCAAACCAATGGAATAACTGCAAACAGTCAGTGGTTGCTCTTTGGCTCTGGATTGATGCTATCTGGGCTCTGTGGTTTCAACTGGTAACAATATGAGAAATTATTTCATGTTCATTTTTATTACAGGGCACATATGAGAATGCCAGGACATGGTCATGATTTTAAATATTTTTTATATTTTTGTAATCGTGTAAAATGTTTTACTATATCTACTGCCAGAAGTTAATCAACCATCATAAATACATCCAGCAATTTAAAAACATGTCAGTCAAGTACATATGGTCCATTATAAACTGGGTGGTTTGAGCCCTGAATTCTGATTGACTGAAAGACAAGCTATATCAGAACGTATACCACAGGCATGACAAAACATTTAATTTTTACTGCTCTAATTACATTGGTAACCAGTTTCTAATATCAATAAGGCTCTTCGGGGGTTTGTGATATATGGCCAATAAACCGCGGCTAAGGCGTTGCGTTGTGCCTAAGAACAGCCCTTAGCCATGGTATATTGGTCATGTACCACACCTCCTCGGGCCTTATTGCTTAAAATAGCACAAACTAAAAGCAGTGTCTTATGCTATTTCCAAAAATCATAAATGATAGTTTTATTAAATATTGCAGAAAAGGCCTGTCTGTCGAGGATGCAGCAGCACAGAGTGTGAGCTGTAAAGTGGTGTTTGGCCGAGCACTAGAATGACGACAACAAATATTTACGGCTGAATTTAAAGTCAGAGGTGTTGTGTTTAAGGTGGGCATTTGGTTTGTTTGTGCCCAATTTTAGTCTGCTCGTTAAGAAGGAAGAAAAGTGACACTTACACAGCCAAAGTAAAACAAAGTCGTCAAAGACGAGATGTGTTGGTTGCAGAAGCTAGATTTCCATCCAATTGGCGACAGATTATCATGTGACTATTATAAAATCTGCATAAAAACAATGTGCATTTTCGTTTCCATCAAACTGACTTGTTGCGGATAAAACACTGTGGTTGAAGACATAGTACATAGAAAGAATTTGAGGTTAAATTGGCATATACTGAATAAAAAGCCATTTCAACTCTACTGATGGTTTTGTCACAAAAACTGTTGCATGTTGAAGCAAATGTTGTAGCAAATGTGCCCACTCTGGTCTGGTCACGTGCACTCTAGCCAACAGCTTGCAAATACAATGCAGCTAGGCTAGCCTACATGATGAGATTATTATGGATAAGAGCAGGATTATTTCTATCTATCAAAGGGCAGCCAGGCATCGATCGCCATGTCACCAGAATAAGACCCCTGATATTTATTGTAAAGGAGCATCAAGCTCATCAACGTGCACTTTAATGACGCTGTCAAGTTCATCAGAATTTATTTAATCTGTAGCCTAATAAACTGCATGCTCTCCGGGAGGACAACACAACATACAGTATCAGAGTGGCTCCAAGTTTACTTTGATATGATGGTTATTATATCAATATTTGCACATAAAGCTATTTCCACCGCCATTTCTTGCATAATATTAATTTTACTGACACAAAAAGATCCCACCAAGTCGAAGGAACAAATTGCTTGTCGAAATGTAGGAAATTGTACAGACATTCCCTGTTTCCATGAGCCCGGGCTGTGACTTTGTTCATGCATCAGGTCAGTGGCGGTTCTAGTATGTTCCCTGGGCAAACCCCCCCTTCAGCGCCAGTCTGCCCTAACTGTCATTTTTATTCAGACATTTGGAACAACACAAAAAAATTATCATAACATTTAAAACTATCTAAATATAAAAAAATATATACAGAAATAAGACTAATAAATATCAAAAAGAAATAACAAAGACAAATAGAAACAAATAGACAAATTCAGCACTAGCATTGAATAGTCCCCGGAGATATGCAACTTTCAGGGAAGTCAAGAACCAATACACACAGTCAGTTAGGAAAGCAAAGGCTAGCTTTTTCAAACAAAAATTTGCATCCTGCAGCACAAATTCCCAAAAGTTTTTGGACACTGTAAAGTCTATGGAGAATAAGAGTACCTCCTCCCAGCTGCCCACTGCACTGAGACTAGGAAACACTGTCACCACTGATAAATCCATGATAATCGAGAGATTCAATAAGCATTCCTCTACGGCTGGCCATGCTTTCCACCTGGCTACTCCAACCCCGGCAAACAGCTCGGCACCCCCCCGCAGCAACTGGCCCAAGCCCCCCCCCCCCCCTCCCACTTCTCCTTCACCAAAATCCAGACAGCTGATGTTCTGAAAGAGCTGCAAAATCTGGATCACTACATATCAGCTGGGCTAGACAATCTGGACCCTCTCTTCCTAAAATTATCTGCCACCATTGATGGAACCTCTATTACCAGTCTGTTCAACCTCTCTTTCGTATCGTCAGTTTCCTAAAGATTGGAAAGTGGCCGCGATCATCCCTCTCCTCAAAGGGGGAGACATTCCAGACCTGCGACCTGTATGCTCTCGTTGGCTGGTCCTCGCTACATATTCGTTGCCAAACCCACTAGCTTCAGGTCATCTATAAGTCTTTGCTAGGTATTGATCTGCCTTATCTCAGCGCACTGGTCACCATAGCAACACCCAGCAGGTATATTTCACTGGCCACCCGAAAAGCCAACGCCTCATTTGGCCACCTTTCCTTCCTGTTCTCTGCTGCCAATTTTTTATTTTTTTATTTTACCTTTATTTAACCAGGCAAGTCAGTTAAGAACACATTCTTATTTTCAATGATGGCCTGGGAACAGTGGGTTAACTGCCTGTTCAGGGGCAGAACGACAGATTTGCACCTTGTCAGCTCGGGGGTTTGAACTCGCAACTTTCCGGTTACTAGTCCAACGCTCTAACCACTAGGCTACGCTGCCGCCTGACTGGAACAAGTTGCAAAAATCACTGAATATCTCCCTCATAAGCATCAGCTGTCAGAGCAGCTTACCGATTGCTACAGCCCATCTGTAAATAGCCCGTCCAACCAACTACCTACCTCATCCCCATATTTTATCATATTTTTTATTTTTAAATCCATTTTACACCCTTTTCTCGCCAATTTCATGGTATCTTGTCTCATCACTACAACTCCCGTACGGGCTCCGGAGAGACGAAGGTCGAAAGCCATGCGTCCTCCACACTGCTTCTTAACACAGCACGCATCCAACCCGGAAGCCAGTCGCACCAATGTGTCGGAGGAAACACCGTGCACCTGGCGACCTGGTGAGCGTGCACTGCGCCCGGCCCGCCACAGGAGTCGCTAGTGCGCGATGAGACAAGGATTTCCCTGCCGGCCAAACCCTCACTAACCCGGATGATGCTAGGCCAATTGTGCGCCGCCCCACGGACCTCCCGGTCGAGGCCGGCTGCAATAGAGCCAGGTTGCGAACCCAGAGTCTCTGGTGGCACAGCTAGCACAGCTGGCGCTGCGATGCAGTACCCTAGACCACTGCGCCACCCGGGAGGCCCCATATTTGTTTTTGTGCTCTTTTGCACACCAGTATTTCTACTTGCACATCCTCATCTGCAGATATATCACTCCAGTATAAATTGCTAAATTGTAATTACTTCACAACTATTGGCCTACTTATTGCCTTACCTCCTTTCTTCATTTGCACACACTATATACAGATGTTTCTATTGTGTTATTGACTGTACATTTGTTTATCCCATGTGTAACTCTGTGTTGTTGTTTTTGTCGCACTGCTTTGCTTTATCTTGGCCAGGTCGCAGTTATAAATGAGAATTTGTTCTCAACTGGTCTACCTGGTTAAATAAAGGTGAAATAAAAAAAATAAAAAATAGCAACAGCATTAACTTCCGGTAGACCGGCGAAGAGCTAGCATGCTCAACTGAAAGGATACCGTTCCATTTACAGTACAGTCGTGGCCAACAGTTTTGAGAATGACACACATTTTTATTTCCACAGTTTGCTGCTTCAGTTCAGTGTCTTTAGATATTTTTGTCAGATGTTACTATGGAATACTGAAGTATAATTACAAGCATTTCAAAAGTGTCAAAGGCTTTTATTGACAATTACATGAAGTTGATGCAAAGAGTCAATATTTCCAGTGTTGACCCTTCTTTTTCAAAACCTCTGCAATCCGCCCTGGCATGCTGTCAATTAACTTCTGGGCCACATCCTGACTGATGTGGCAGCCCATTCTTGCAAAATCAATGCTTGGAATTTGTCCGAATTTGTGGGGTTTTGTTTGTCCATCCGCCTCTTGAGAATTGACCACGAGTTCTCAATGGGATTAAGGTCTGGGGAGTTTCCTGGCCATGGACCCAAAATATCAATGTTTTGTTCCCTGATCCACTTAGTTATCACTTTTGCCTTATGGCAAGGTGCTCCATCATGCTGGAAAAGGCATTGTTCGTCACCAAACTGTTCCTGGATGGTTGGGAGAAGTTGATCTCAGAGGATGTGTTGGTACCATTCTTTACTCATGGCTGTGGTCTTAGGCCAAATTGTGAGTGAGCCCACTCTCTTGGCTGAGAAGCAACCCCACACATGAATGGTCTCAGGATGCTTTACTGTTGGCATGACACAGGACTGATGGTAGCGCTCACCTTGTTTTCTCCGGACAAGCTTTTTTCTGGATGCCCCAAACAAATCGGAAAGGGGATTCATCAGAGAAAATGACTTTACCCCAGTCCTCAGCAGTCCAATCCCTGTACCTTTTGCAGAATATCAGTCTGTCCCTGATGTTTTTCCTGGAGATAAGTGGCTTATTTGCTGCCATTCTTGACACCAGGCCATCCTCCAAAAGTCTTCACCTCACTGTGCGTGCAGATGCACTCACACCTGCCTCACCTGCCAGCAAGCTCTGTGTCATTCTCAAAACTTTTGGCCATGGCTGTATACTAAAATGAACTAATAGTATATAGTATGTACTCATTAAGTATGCGGTATACAGTATGTTAGTGTGGGTATTCGAACACAGGTCTTGTCTTTTTCTTGTCATCAAATCACTGCCAAAAGTCAGGTGACCTAAGCGCTTCCAAATATGGAGTTGCAGGTTTGCCATATCTCTCATATGTGCAAATCTTTATGGTAGTCTTTTTTTATTTTTTATTTTTGTTTTTTATTATTTTTTTTATTTTTTTTATTAACAACAAATCAATACATAAAGCACATGAGGGAACACAAGCATACATAGATTACAAACAATGGGCAATCGAGCTAGGGGGTACAATATCACATTACAATTACACAAGGACCTTAAGGGACATGCATATACTTACAATTCTAACAGCTTTTTTGTTAGTAGAGCATTTAACCGTCTTAAAATACAGTTCAATTTCTTTTTGTATGATACAAAAATGTGGTTTTCTGTTTGTAAATGTACATTTGTGTATATGAAATTTGGCCAAAAGAATAATGAAATTAATTACATAAAAATGATTCCGCTTATTTCTATTGTATGTAAAGAATCCAAACAGTACATCTCTCCACAATAGTGTAAAATCTTCATAAATGTGTTCAATTATAAACCTACTGATGTCTTGCCACAGTTTTCTTACATGCATACAATGCCAAAAAAGATGCACAACTGTTTCTGGGTGGTCATTACAAAAGGAGCAATTTGAGTTGATGTTTTCCTTAAACTTCTTCATATAGTGGTTGGCAGGATAATATTTATGAATAATTTTAAAGGAAACTTCCTTAATTTTGTTAACAAGTAGGTATGTTTGTGGCAACATCCAAACTTTTTTCCAACAGATATTATCAATAAATCCATTCCAATAAGGCATGACATAAGGTATAGATACAACATCCTGCTGAAACAAGGATCGTATCGCTCTGTTGTTGAATGGACCAAAAGAGAAACAAATCTTTCCTACTGATGAGTCAACAGGGTCAATAGAAGGTAGGCTCTGAGGGTCAGGTCTTGACATGTTCCTGAATAACATAGCAACACCTCAGGGAATGGCATCTAAAACAATTGCAAAATCTTTAGGTGTTACAGGGACCTTGTAAAGTGATAAGAATTCTTTATAAATGAGTAAAAGACCCTCTGCATTTACCAGTTGGCTCACCAATAGGATATTATTTCTGAACCAATATTCTAAAAACAGAGAGGTATTTTTATACAATATATCCCGATTATTCCATATATAATATCTGTGTGGAGAAAAATTGTGTTTATAAATTAAGGACCATGACAAGAAAACCTGCCTATGAAAAGCAGAAAGTTTCACTGGAACTTTGTCAATATTATAATTGCAAAACAACATGAAGTTAAGGCCACCAAAAGTAGAGAAGACATGATGAGGAATAAAATTCCAGATAGAAGTGGGTCTTCTTAGGAATTGTTTTATCCAATTGATCTTGAAAGTATTATTTAAAGTAGTAAAATCCAGAAAATTCAGTCCACCATTCTCATAAGTGTTCATTACAACAGTTTTCCTAATGTAATGGGTACGGTTTCTCCAAAGAAAGTTGAAAAGCATCTGGTCTATCTCCTTGCTTATTTTACGGTCAAGATATAAAGATAGAGCACCATATGTTAGTCTAGAGATACCTTCAGCCTTGGTTATTAGGACTCTACCTTTTAAAGATAAGTCCCTCTGTAGCCATTGATTTTGTTTCTTCTGGGTTTTTTTAATAAGAGGGTTAAAATTTAGTAAGCCTCTAGACTTCTGATCCTTTGTAATGGTTATGCCTAAATATGTAAGTTCTTCTTTTACTGGAATACCATAATATGAAGGTGTCACACAATTTTTGACAGCCATGAGTTCACATTTCTTAATGTTAAGATATAGACCAGACGCTTTGGAAAAGGATTGTATCACATTGATCGATGTGAAAAGGTGTAGTATCGTCAGCCAGCTGGCTTATAATAATTTCTTTACCAGCTATGGAAATACCTTGTACAGGACTATTATTTAAAGAATTTGCAAGAAGTTGGGTGATTAATAAAAACAGGTATGGAGAGATAGGACAACCTTGCCTAATTCCTCTCTTTAACTCAAATCTAGGTGAGGTGCCATATTTCAATTTGATAGAGCTGTTACCATTTGCATAGAGAGTCTTACTAGCCTTACAGAAAAAATCCCCAAAGCCAAGTCTCTCAAGGGAGTGGAAGAGAAACTGATGCTCTACTGTGTCAAATGCTTTATAAAAATCTAAAAATAATATGAAGCTATCCTCAGTTATTAGGTCTGAGTAGTCAAGTACGTCTAATACTAGTCTGACATTGTTAGAAATATGTCTGTTCCTCATGAAGCCAGACTGTGTTTCATCAATGATTGCATCCAGAACTTCTTTAATTCTTTTTGCAAGTAGTGAGGCTAATATCTTATAGTCATTATTAAGAAGACAAATTGGACGCCAGTTATCGATGTGCAGCACTTCTTTTTTAGGCTTAGGTATCAGTGTTATTAACCCCTGACTCATTGTAGGAGGGAGAACATTGTTTTTAATACTCTCTAAAAAGACTTCGAATAGGAAGGGAGCTACTTGTTCAGAAAATAATTTCTAAAATTCTGATGTAATTCCATCAACACCTGGTGATTTATTGTTCTTTAGATGTTTGATAGACTCTATAATCTCTTCAACTTTGATGGGTTCATCACACTGTTTAGATTCTATATCATTGATAGAGTGAACATTATTCAGTGAGTTAAAAAACATATCTGTGGATTCCTGACAGTACGTAGAGCTATACAATTTTCTGTAAAAATTGCTGCAGTATTTAGCGATTAATTTTGGTCATCTGTAATAACACCATCAATGTTTAACTTATGGATAGTGTTATTTTTAGAGTGAAATTTCTCAAGTCTAAAGAAATAGGATGAATTCTGTTCTCCCTCCTCAATCCATTTTTTCCTAGATCTAATAAAGGCTCCTTCTGCTTTTAATTTATATATATTATCCATTTTATTTTGTAACTCAATTAGTTCCATCTTCTCCTCCCCCAAGAGGTCAGCTGGGGACCTCTGAGAAAGGGAAGTTCTCTTAATGATCACCTTTTCCTCCTCAGCTCTTCTGGTCTTAGCAAGATTACTACCATATTTTCTAAGATATTTGGACACCTCACATTTAAAGAGCTCCCAGTTCTTGCAATAAGATGTTTCTTCACAAGCCCTTTCCCAAAAGTGTGAGAGCAGATCTTTAACCTCAAATGTAACTATATCATTACTTAATAATGAGCTATTTAGCTTCCAGTAGGATGCTCTACCAAGGTTTGTATCAGGGGTAAATATTTTGATATCAATGTAAATAGCCTTATGGTCTGTGAGGGGAGTAGTACAAATATTTGTAGTAACACACTCACTATCAATACATTTGGATATAAGTCAAAAATCTATTCTGGATTGTCTGGAGCCTGTTTTGTTACTCCAAGTGAATGATCTGTCGGCCGGAAACCTCTCTCTCCATATATCAGTAAGATCAAACTTTTCCATAAAAAGTATTAAACCCAAATTCTGATTGGTTGGCCTACCTGGGGGCCATCTATCAGTTGAATTATCTATTGTAATGTTAAAGTCCCCTCCTATCAATAATAACGAATTGGGAAATTTAGATAACCAATGATGTATATGTTTCTCTATAGATTCAAGCAACTCATCATTCTCATGTTTGGTGTTGTACCCGTAGAAGTTTACAGTAATGAGTGTAATGTCATTGTAACTGATCACAAGACAGATAAAGTGACCAAAGGGGTCACATTCCGAGTGTAGAATATTACCACCAAAGGTATTTTTCATTGTAGTGACACCAGCAGAGCGTTCAGATCCATGGGAAAGCCAAATATCGTTGCCCCACTGTGACCTCCAGAAGTTGGCATCAGCAGAAATTGAGTGAGACTCTTGAAAAAAGCAAAAATCTGTTCGAAATTGAGCAAATAAAAATAAGGCCTTGCGCTTCACACTGTTTCGTAACCCCCTAGCATTAAGAGATAATATAGACAAAGACAAAACAACAAAGATTATATAAAAGTATAAACTGTAGTAGGATGAGTCAAAGACGAAGGAGCAGTGAACGTAAACGATAAGGAACCGAGATCTGCACCATTTAAGTCAATTTAAAGTGAAAATAGCTTATTCCATAACCTTTGAAATGCAACTCAACTGGAAATTATGTTCAAGATCAAACCAAGGGTTCTTGTAGTAAGAGAGACTAAAAACCCTCTTTAGTGGGTTTAAAACATAAATTCAGCTTTCAATCTTCTTCATAAGTTTATAAACAAAATAGGACTTCTGGTCATACAAGAACAAACTAATGAATTGAAATACCTGAGTATTCCTTTAAAATAGTCACCTGATACTTGTTAGGTAAACAACATAAGGAAAATGAGAATACCATGGCTGAAACCATCAACCTGTTCCTTCTGGTGAGATTTTAGGGAGGAATATGGATTTCTGAACCGTTGATGAAACCTCGTCCTCCGACGAAGTAAGCAGCCTTCCCCTCACTTCGTGCTATCTTGATTGTTGGCCACAACTTGTTCCTTCTTTCTATGTCTTCCGGGCTGAGATGCTCGGCGAAACGCATACCATGGCTCTGAAGGAAGGCGTTCTTCCTAGCAGCTTTCCAGACAGCATCCCTGTAGAATCTGGTAGTGAATAGGATGATGATACCCCTGGGTCTTGAATCGCTTTGCTGTTGCTTCTTGCCGAGGCGATGTACAACGTCGATGGTATCACCAACTTTGTTCTTCTCTGCAGGCAAAACTTCTTGGCAGATACGGATAGCCTCTCCTCGCTCATCTTCATTCTCCACCTCTGGCAAGCCGTAGAGTCTCAGGTTCCATTTTCTTGTGTATTGTTCCAGATCAGTGAGACGTCTATGGTAGACATTGTTATTCTTTTCCACCCTTTCCACATTTTTTTCAACTTTTGTCACTCTCGTTTTCACATCATTAATTTCACCACATGCAAACTCCACAGTCTTTTTCAAGCCTTCGATAACCATGGTGTTCGCGGCTACCATTTTCTCAATGGCGTCACACCTGGAGTTGATGAGTAAGGAGAGGGTAGCCACGATGTCGGAGTTCATGTTGGGTTTTTTGGAGGGTGGAGGTTTGCACGGAGTAACCGGTAAAGAGGGGAATTCATAATCTTCAGCATTCGAAAGCATGATATTATCCATAGGCCAAGTGTAGTTTTGGCAGTTGTCTATAAGCACGTTTCTCTCTTGTTGATTAGCAATAGAAAGGCTAACATTTTCCTTTCTTTTTTTGTCACGACTTTGCATGGACATGCTGAAATAAATTATCCAATTATCATTCCAGTCACAGGAAAGGTTTTTATATATTGAACAAATAAAAATAATAATGACTAAACTTTTTTTTAAAAACAAATTTCACAATCTTTCTGAAGTTTGGTACGGAGCTCGGTAAAAAAGCGTCTGTTCAAGCAGCCATCTTGGCCAATTATCTTTATGGCAGTCATTTTATGGCAGGCCCTTGGAAATTACCTGCATATCTGCAGTTATAAAAAAAATGTAATGCAATACATCGATTTACAAATACAAATCAAAGGGTTTGGATAGTAAATTGCATTTGTGGATAGCGATTTACATTTTTGGAAAGTGATTTACATTTGTGGATTGGTGATTTACATTTGCGAATACATTTGGCATGACGTTGATCCCATACTGATGAGCCCTTCCAAAGCTAGCTAGTTTGGGAAACGCATCAACAACAACAGCATAGCGCTAGTTAAAACTTTTAAAATAAAGTAATGTTCATATTTTGACGGGCGTGGGAGAAATAACTTAGTATTGGTCATCATCTGGATGTCACCGTGACATGCCAATTTTAGCTAACATAACAAACCGGTGATAGGTGCTTGCTGATGTTGTGTCTCGCTTCCCACTGCGCAGCTGGAGGCTATCACGTCGCAGGCTGTAGCTAACGTGGCCAATTTGATGTATGTGGAGACGGCGGTATGCCTTCAAAATAAAAGTCCCAAATTGAAACATGCAAACGGATAAAAGAAATTGTGGAATCATGTTACAATTGGAATATATCATGCTAAACAAGTTTAGAATGCGATATAAATTCAACGAAATACAATAATTAGTTAATTTGACACAAAAGTGGACAAATCAGCTGAAATCGCACTGTGGATGTACTAGACTTCAGAATTGCATTGGGGACATACTGAACAGCCATACCTATGGATATTGGGTCCATGAAATGTGGGTGTCACTTAGTAGGCTGATACCTATGGATCTTGGGTCCGTGAAATGGGGTAAGGCTGACAGCCAAATTCATTTTAAATTTTATCTGAACAGTTAGACAATTTCCCACAGTTGAAGTCATTCAGTAAGAGCTACGACGCTAATATTTGTGTAAACTCTTCAGAATTGTAATCAGGGGGTGTTACAAAGTAGGCTTATACCCCATTTTGTGGACCCAAGATCCAAAGGTAAGGCGGTACAGTGAATACAGGTATGCCCCCAATGCAATTCTGAAGTCTAATACATCCACAGTGCGATTTCAGCTTTGTTTTTGTCAAATTAACTAAAGTGTCTTCTGTTGAACATTCCAAACTTGTTTAGCATTATATAGTCCAATTGTGGCATGATTCGACCATTTCTATCCCTTTGAATCGGTTTCAAATGGGGGACTTTTATTTTGAAGGTGAAATGCCGATTCAACTATTGTTGCTCACACTGTTGTTATTCAAGACACAGTGGTACAGATATAATTTTGTCTATCCCACTTGAGTAGGATAGAAGCCTACACGATAAATAATTTGTAATATTGGTAGTAACCACCTGGATGTCAAAGTGACACAGTCTACTGCTCAATGGAGAGAGTTTGCGCTGCAAGCCGGCAACACAACAACACCGGGCACAGTGTCCTCCACTCCCAGTTGCCAGAGTAAGGAGAGGGAAGTAACTAGATAGGCAATATCAGGCCAGGGTGACTGCTAATGCACATTTATAATAGTTTCTTTCACCGAAAATGTACAACTACGACATTACCGTCTCCACAAATTTTTTTTTTTAAATAAACAATTCCAACTGAATGATCCTAAACAAACTCCCATGTCCCAGCTTCGGCAGACAAGTTTAACATTCTTAATAAAGTTTCTAGCCACAAGCATATACAAGTTAGCTGAGAAGTGCTCATCAGGACGACTGACTGAACTGAATCAGTTGGTCTCCACTCGACTCTCGAAATACTGTATGTCCGACAAAACCAAGTCTGTCACATACCTGCTGCTGGGTGTCACATACCTGCTGCTGGGAGTGTCGGTCCTTTTTTATTGGTGTCCTGGAAAAGGCCTGTCTGGCTTTCCCTGGCTCTGTATCTAACAATCTTGTCTTTCACAGCCCCACTCTTAAGACTACTGTACTGTGTATCTAATACCATTGTCACTTTGAAGACATTAAAGTTAATCCTATGTACAGTTAAATTAAAGATTCACATAACAAATAGGATTTTTAGACAAAGTAATCCTACAATGACAGTTTGGTCAAGTCAATATATTTAAAAAAATGTTGAGGGTTTGAAAAAACATTGTCCTTCAAAGTAAGAGCCATTCACATGTTCATATATCAGCCTGGTCTCATAGACTAGACTTAACATTATTATTATATTTAACCATTATTTAACTAGGCAAGTCAGTTAAGAACAAATTCTTATTTACAATAACGGCCTACCTCTGCCAAACCTGGACGACGCTGGGCCAATTGTGCACCGTCTTAATGGGACTCACAATCACAGCCGGATGTGATTCAGCCTGGATTCGAACCACAGACTGTAGTGATGCCTCTTGCACTGAGATGCAATGTCATTGACCACTGCTCCACTCGGGTGCCCATCATAGTAAATGTTAATCCGGGACACTTAAATTAATCTGTCACGTTTGGTATGGTTACATGAGTTGAATCTCATCAAGGACAACTTTAGCATTTTATCTAATGAACAACTTTGCAACTATTTAGCATGTTAGCTAACCCTTTAACCTAACTCCTAACCCAGCTAATGTTAGCCACCTAGCGAATTTTAGCTTTAGCCACCTAGCTAATGTTAGTCACATTGGAATTCCCAACACAAGCTTCCTGCGATCCAGGACCTCTATACCAGGCGGTGTCAGAGGAAGGCCCTAAAAATTGCCAAAGACTCCAGCCACACTAGTCATAGACTATTCTCTCTGCTACCGCACGGCAGGCGGTACCGGAGCGCCAAGTCTAGGTCCAAGAGGCTTCTAAAGGCTTCTGCCCCCAAGCCATAAGAATCCTGAACATCTGATCAAAGGGCTACCTCTTTTACGCTGCTACTACTCTCTGTTATTATCTATGCATAGTCACTTTCATAACAATGACCTCAACTCTGTACAGGTACCCCCTGTATATAGCATCTCTATTGTTATTTTACTGCTGCTCTTTAATTATTTGTTACTTTTCTTTCTTTTTAGGTATTTTTCTTAACTGAATTGTTGGTTAAGGGCTTGTAAGTAAAGATTTCACTGTCATGTCTACACCTGTTGTATTCGGCGCATGTGACAAATAACATTTGATTTGGAATCGGGTTGAGGTCGGGTGATTGTGGAGGCCAGCTCATGTGATGCAGCACTCCACCACTCTCCTTCTTGGTCAAATAGCCCTTACACAGCCTGGAGGTGTGATAGTCCCACTAAGAGAAAACCAGATGGGATGGTGTATCGCTGCAGAAGGCTGTGGTAGCCATGCTGTTTAAAAGTGTGCCTTGAATTCTAAATAAATCACAGACAGTGTCACCAGCAAAGCATCCCCACACCATCACACCTCCTCCTCCATGCTTCACGGTGGGAACCACACATGCTGAGATTATCCGTTCACGTACTCTGCGTCTCACAGACACGGCGGTTGGAACCAAAACTCTCAAATTTGGACTCATCAGACCAAAGGACAGGTTTCCACTGGTCTAATGTCCATTGCTCATGTTTCTTGTCCCATCAAGTCTTCTTATTATTGGTGTCCTTCAGTAGTGGTTTCTTTGCAGCAATTCGACCATGAAGACCTGATTCACGCAAAACCCTCTGAACAGTTGATGTTGAGATGTGTCTGTTACTTGTACTCTGTGAAGTATTTGGGCTGCAATCTGAGGTCCAGTTAACTCTAATGAACTTATCCTCCGCAGCAGAGGTAACTCTGGGTCTTCCTTTCCTGTGTTGGTCCTCAAGAGAGCCAGTTTCATCATAGCTCTTGATGGTTTTTGCGACTGCACTTGAAGAAACTTTCAAAGTTATTGAAATTTTCTGAATTGATTGACCTTCATGTCTTAAAGTAATGATGGACTGTCGTTTCTCTTTGCTTATTTGAGTTGTTCTTGCCATAATATGGACTTGGTATTTTACCAAATAAGGCTATCTTCTGTATACCACCCCTACCTCATCACAGCACTACTGATTGGCTCAAAGGCTTTAAGAAGGAAAGAAATTCAACAAGTTAACTTTCAATAAGGCACACCTGTTCATTGAAATGCATTCCAGGTGACGACCTCATGAAGCTGGTTGAGAGAATGCCAAGAATGTGTAAAGCTGTCATCAAGACAAAGGGTGGCTACTTTTAAGAATCTCAAATGTAAAATATATTTTGATTTGTTTAACACTTTTCTGCTTACTACATGATTCCATGTGTTATTTCATAGTTTCAATGTCTTCACTATTATTCTACAGTGTAAAAAATAAAGAAAAACCGTTGCAGTCATACTCTGGACCTAGTTTTGTCCCATGGAATAAATGTTGTGGATCTTAATGTTTTCTCTCATAATCCTGGACTATCGGACCACCATTTTATTACGTTTGCAATTGCAACAAATAATCTGCTCAGACCCCAACCAAGGAACATCAAAAGTCGTGCTATAAATTCACAGACAACACAAAGATTCCTTGGTGTCCTTCCAGATTCCCTCTGTCTACCCAAGGACGCCAGAGGACAAAAATCAGTTAACCACCTAACTGAGGAACTCAATTTAACCTTGCGCAATACCCTAGATGCAGTTGCACCCCTAAAAACGAAAAACATTTCTCATAAGAAACTAGCTCCCTGGTACACAGAAAATACCCGAGCTCTGAAGCAAGCTTCCAGAAAATTGGAATGGAAATGGCGCCACACCAACCTGGAAGTCTTCCGACTAGCTTGGAAAGACAGTACCGTGCAGTACCGAAGAGCCCTTACTGCTGCTCGATCATCCTAATTTTCCAACTTAACTGAGGAAAATAAGAACAATCCGAAATTCTTTTTTGATACTGTCGCAAAGCTAACTAAAAAGCAGCATTCCCCAAGAGAGGATGGCTTTCACTTCAGCAGTGATAAATTCATGAACTTATTTGAGGAAAATATCATGATTATTAGAAAGCAAATTACAGACTCCTCTTTAAATCTGCTTATTCCTTCAAAGCTCAGTTGTCCTGAGTCTGCACAACTCTGCCAGGACCTAGGATCAAGAGAGACACTCAAGTGTTTTAGTACTATATCTCTTGACACGATGATGAAAATAATCATGGCCTCTAAACCTTCAAGCTGCATACTGGACCCTATTCCAACTAAACTACTGAAAGAGCTGCTTCCTGTGCTTGGCCCTCCGATGTTGAACATAATAAACGGCTCTCTATCCACCGGATGTGTACCAAACTCACTAAAAGTGGCATTAATAAAGCCTCTCTTGAAAAAGCCAAACCTTGACCCAGAAAATATAAAAAACTATCGGCCTATATCGAATCTTCCATTCCTCTCAATTTATTTTTAGAAAAGGCTGTTGCACAGCAACTCACTGCCTTCCTGAAGACAAAACAATGTATACGAAATACTTCAGTCTGGTTTTAGACCCCATCATAGCACTGAGACTGCACTTCTGAAGGTGGTAAATGACCTTTTAATGGCATCGGACCGAGGCTCTGCATCTGTCCTCGTGCTCCTAGACCTTAGAGCTGCTTTTGATACCATCGATCACCACATTCTTTTGGAGAGATTGGAAACCCAAATTGGTCTACACGGACAAGTTCTGGCCTAGTTTAAATCGTATCTGTCGGAAAGATATCAGTTTGTCTCTGTGAATGGTTTGTCCTCTGACAAATCAACTGTAAATTTTGGTATATATTGTTTTCACTATATATTTTACCTTTTGGGGATGTCTTTCGAAAACATAATGTAAACTTTCACTGCTATGCGGATGACACACAGCTGTACATTTCAATGAAACATGGTGAAGCCCTAAAATTGCCCTCGCTAGAAGCATGTGTTTCAGACATAAATAAGTGGATGGCTGCAAACTTTCTACTTTTAAACTCGGACAAAACAGAGATGCTTTTTTAGGTCCCAAGAAACAAAGAAATCTTCTGTTGAATCTGACAATTCATCTTAATGGTTGTACAGTCATCTCAAATAAAACTGTGAAGGAACCTCGGCGTTACTGTGGACCCTGATCTCTCTTTTGAAGAACATATCAAGACCATTTCAAGGACAGCTTTTTTCCATCTACGTAACATTGCAAAAATCAGAAACTTTCTGTCCAAAAATGATGCAGAAAAATTAATCCATGCTTTTGTCACTTCTAGGTTAGACTACTGCAATGCTCTACTTTCCGGCTACCTGGATAAAGCACTAAATAAACTTCAGTTAGTGCTAAATACGTCTGCTAGAATCCTGACTAGAACCAACCAATTTGATCATATTACTCCAGTGCTAGCCTCCCTACACTGGCTTCCTGTCAAGGCAAGGGCTGATTTCAAGGTTTTACTGCTAACCTACAAAGCATTACATGGGCTTGCTCCTACCTATCTCTCTGATTTGGTCCTGCTGTACATACCTACACGTACTCTACGGTCACAAGACGCAGGCCTCCTAATTGTCCCTAGAATTTCTAAGCAAACAGCTGGAGGCAGGGCTTTCTCCTATAGAGCTCCATTTTTATGGAATGGTCTGCCTACCCATGTGAGAGACGCAAACTCGGTCTCAACCTTTAAGTCTTTACTGAAGACTCATCTCTTCAGTGGGTCATATGATTGAGTGTAATCTGGCCTAGGAGTGGGAAGGTGAACGGAAAGGCTCTGGAGCAACGAACCGCCCTTGCTATCTCTGCCTGGCCGGTTCCCCTCTTTCCACTGGGATTCTCTGCCTCTAACCCTATTACAGGGGCTGAGTCACTGGCTTACTGGGGCTCTTTCATACCGTCCCTAGGAGGGGTGCGTCACTTGAGTGGTTGAGTCACTGATGTGATCTTGCTGTCTGGGTTGGCGCACCCCTTGGTTTGTGCCGTAGCAGAGATCTTTGTGGGCTATACTCGGCCTTGTCTCAGGATGGTAAGTTGGTGGTTGAAGATATCCCTCTAGTGGTGTGGGGGCTGTGCTTTGGCAAAGTGGGTGGGGTTATATCCTTCCTTTTTGGCCCTGTCCGGGGGTGTCCTCGGATGGGGCCACAGTGTCTCCTGACCCCTCCTGTCTCAGCCTCCAGTATTTATGCTGCAGTAGTTTATGTGTCGGGGGGCTAGGGTCAGTTTGTTATATCTGGAGTACTTCTCCTGTCCTATTCGGTGTCCTGTGTGAATTTAAGTGTGCTCTCTCTAATTCTCTTTCTTTCTCTCTTTCTTTCTCTCTCTCGGAGGACCTGAGCCCTAGGACCATGCCTCAGGACTACCTGACATGATGACTCCTTGCTGTCCCCAGTCCACCTGGCCATGCTGCTGCTCCAGTTTCAACTGTTCTGCCTTATTATTATTTGACCATGCTGGTCATTTATGAACATTTGTACATCTTGGCTATGTTCTGTTATAACTCCACCCGGCACAGCCAGAAGAGGACTGGCCACCCCACATAGCCTGGTTCCTCTCTAGGTTTTGGCCTTTCTAGGGAGTTTTTCCTAGCCACCGTGCTTCTACACCTGCATTGCTTGCTGTTTGGGGTTTTAGGCTGGGTTTCTGTACAGCACTTTGAGATATCAGCTGATGTACGAAGGGCTATATAAATACATATGATTTGATTTGATTTGCAAGAGTAGGTATGTCCAAACATTTGACTGGTACAGTATATATATATATTATCCTAAATAACAACGGTGAAACAATATTCTAACATTGGCTGATCAACTGTTAAGTACTTACCTTCCCAAAGAGCCATGGACCTCCGGCCGAGAGGCAAGAAGGATGACCAAAACTTTGTTGAATCCCAAGATAATGATTACACCACAGCTAGCAAGATTATCATTAGCCCTGATAACTCAGATACAGTGCCTTGCGAAAGTATTCGGGCCCCCTTGAACTTTGCGACCTTTTGCCACATTTCAGGCTTCAAACATTAAGATATAAAACTGTATTTTTTGGTGAAGAATCAACAACAAGTGGGACACAATCATGAAGTGGAACAACATTTATTGGATATTTCAAACTTTTTTAACAAATCAAAAACTGAAAAATTGGGAGTGCAAAATTATTCAGCCCCCTTAAGTTAATACTTTGTAGCGCCACCTTTTGCTGCGATTACAGCTGTAAGTCGCTTGGGGTATGTCTCTATCAGTTTTGCACATCGAGAGACTGGCATTTTTTCCCATTCCTCCTTGCAAAACAGCTCGAACTCAGTGAGGTTGGATGGAGAGCATTTGTGAACAGCAGTTTTCAGTTCTTTCCACAGATTCTCGATTGGATTCAGGTCTGGACTTTGACTTGGCCATTCTAACACCTGGATATGTTTATTTTTGAACCAGTCCATTGTAGATTTTGCTTTATGTTTTGGATCATTGTCTTGTTGGAAGACAAATCTCCGTCCCAGTCTCAGGTCTTTTGCAGACTCCATCAGGTTTTCTTCCAGAATGGTCCTGTATTTGGCTCCATCCATCTTCCCATCAATTTTAACCATCTTCCCTGTCCCTGCTGAAGAAAAGCAGGCCCAAACCATGATGCTGCCACCACCATGTTTGACAGTGGGGATGGTGTGTTCAGGGTGATGAGCTGTGTTGCTTTTACGCCAAACATAACATTTGCATTGTTGCCAAAAAGTTCAATTTTGGTTTCATCTGACCACAGCACCTTCTTCCACATGTTTGGTGTGTCTCCCAGGTGGCTTGTGGCGAACTTTAAACAACACTTTTTATGGATATCTTTAAGAAATGGCTTTCTTCTTGACACTCTTCCATAAAGGCCAGATTTGTGCAATATACGACTGATTGTTGTCCTATGGACAGAGTCTCCCACCTCAGCTGTAGATCTCTGCAGTTCATCCAGAGTGATCATGGGCCTCTTGGCTGCATCTCTGATCAGTCTTCTCCTTGTATGAGCTGAAAGTTTAGAGGGACGGCCAGGTCTTGGTAGATTTGCAGTGGTCTGATACTCCTTCCATTTCAATATTATCGCTTGCACAGTGCTCCTTAGGATGTTTAAAGCTTGTGAAATCTTTTTGTATCCAAATCCGGCTTTAAACTTCTTCACAACAGTATCTCGGACCTGCCTGATGTGTTCCTTGTTCTTCATGATGCTCTCTGCGCTTTTAACAGACCTCTGAGACTATCACAGTGCAGGAGCATTTATACGGAGACTTGATTACACACAGGTGGATTGTATTTATCATCATTAGTCATTTAGGTCAACATTGGATCATTCAGAGATCCTCACTGAACTTCTGGAGAGAGTTTGTTGCACTGAAAGTAAAGGGGCTGAATAATTTTGCACGCCCAATTCTTCAGTTTTTGATTTGTTAAAAAAGTTTGAAATATCCAATAAATGTTGTTCCACTTCATGATTGTGTCCCCCTTGTTGTTGATTCTTCACAAAAAAATACAGTTTTATATCTTTATGTTTGAAGCCTGAAATGTGGCAAAAGGTCGCAAAGTTCAAGGGGGCCGAATACTTTCGCAAGGCACTGTAACAGTTCCATACTGTTCCTCTTAGCAGCCCCTTTCGAGTCTTCTGGCATACTTGTTACTCTCCTAGAAATTCAAGATGTAAAAAGGTCTTTCACTGAAAATGACAAGAAATTGTCTGAACTTCATTCTTCCATTGACGGCGTGAAATCCTCCCTGAATTATCTCCTTTTGACAATTGCAATTCGTAACATATCATACAAAATAAATGAACACACCATACGAAACGTAGCATATCATACTAATTGGAGTATCCCGGATTTACGTTACTATGTTACGTCTACCATTGAATACAGGTTGCATACATACATCTCCAATAAGGTATGCATATACATAAACATATCATGAACATTTATGCAGACCTCAGACACAGACAGACATGTGTTGTCAGTATGGAAACTTTTCAGGCACAGTAAAGACAAATAATCATAGCTAAATTCCTTCTCCCTGACATACCCTCTCTGCACTGAACTACAGTGTGTGGTGGGTTTAGGCTGTGGGTGACAGGATGTTAATGTACCGCTCTGTGTATCGTACAAAAAAATTGTTCCAGAGAACACAATGTTACCATAGTTTGGAAAGGGATTCTCCAACTCTCCACTCCGGTCTCTTCGCTCTGTATATATAGCCAGGTGTAGGGCTTGTATGGCACTGGTGGTGGGGCTGCCGACTAAGCTCTGATCCCGGAACCCTTTGGTTCTGGGCCAGTCCAGTCTGCCAGCTCTTTGAGACTGACGCTAAATGGCATTGCAGAATCAGTTGAACTAGCCTGTGATCCTTTACAATTAATTGCAAACAAGCCTGCAGGAATGGCTTTGAAAGCGCCATAGGAGATCTGGCAAGCATTTGGAAACAAAGTCAGTATGGCTTCCATGGTATTTCCCTTAAAAGTGAACCTCGGGGGGGGGGGGGTTAAGATGGTCATACCATGGGTCATTTAGCTTTTTTATTTAGGTATACATTTTTTTTAAATAGGGGATAAAATATTGAATTTGGCCTTTAATACTTAGTCCATAGAAACAACACATTCATAAATGGCAAAACAAAAAAGGTCAAACAGTTCATTATAAGGAATATTGTTTTGAAGTGTCTGTCCTATATCTAGGAGATGCTGTACAAGAAAGCTCAGGGTTATAAATATTTTGACACATTTAACCCCGTATTTTTGTTAGCACAAAACTACCTCCATATGTCCATTCATTTTTATGGGTTACCTTCAGACAAGTCCCGTAACACTTGTGGGGTCCTAGAGCAATGGAGAATACTATCGTGTTCGTGAGAGTCTCCCCTTTCCACAGTGAGGTCATATTAGTTTATAGCTCAAACGGTTTGGGAGCTACAGCCAGAAGTTGGCACATCTGTGTTACCGACTTCAGACGAGTCCACGGGGCTTGTAAAGGTCATAGAGCAAATCGGAGAACACCATCATGTTCGCAAGAATCTCATCATTCTATAGCGTGGTATTACTTTTTAGGCCAAACCATACAGACATTTTCGTGAGATGACCGATTTTCGGGATGTGTCATGGCCTGACAAACACTGCTGTAGCTCGGCCACCTTTCCACGGCAGATGTAGGGAGGCTGACAGAGGGATGCAGTGGATGGAGACGCAGGCCCATGCAAAAAAAAACATTTCTAGTTTACATATTTAACTGACAGATTTTGATGGGGATTATTTTATTACGTTACTTCAATTGTAAAACTGGTGCGTCAATAGACAAACGACTCAGCGATATCACATTGGCGCAAGCAGCAGGATGAACAGCAGATATTGCAGATGAGCACGATGCAAGACGTTGCAATCGCAAACAAATATCACCGCATGTGCACGGGCGTGTGTCACGCAGCCACAATGTGATAGCTGCAGGCCCAAAAACAGCAGAGACGTTTAGCCTGGCGATTCATTTTTAGTTGTTGCAGAAGTCAGCCCAATATTGTTGTTTATGCATCACTGACTATACCTTTAAGTTCTGTTGCACGGAAGATGATCTGCGGACATGCTTTGAGAAGTACAAAAGAAGTCCAGATCACGTTATCCCTGTAACTTACTTGCTCAACAAATCATGTAAAGGAATCCTTTTTCTTGTACAAACTTTACATTTCATCGTCCCTTATGTAGATTCGCATATCATATTTTAAAAGACATTTGTTCATTTTGTCTAAACCTTGCTTTAAAAAGACCAGAGCTTGGGTATCTCGATCCATCCATTACAGTACAGTCATGTCACATTATAGTCATTTCAAGTTGGTGATATAGGCACAACTATTTGTCACTCACCCAGAGTGCCCTCTTCAGTGAAGGGTCATATTTGGGGCCAGAGGGCCTCCATGAACAAACAATCCTATAGGATCGTCCAGACAGGGTGGTGTGAGATGATGGGATAGTTAGCTAAACACAGAGATCCAGGGGTGAGAGCAGCCATGATTGATAGCTCTGGTCAATAAATATGATAGATTGATAGGGAAATTCTTACATCAAAGAACAGTGACCGTAATGCCATGAAGGCCAAGCATACTGTACATATCACATTTGAAGCATTTAGCAGATGCTAAATGTGGTTGTCTCATCTAGCTACCTTATGATGAAGTCACTGAGTAACTTTAGATAAGTGTCAAATGCTAAATGACAAAAATGTAAATGGAAAATTCTCAGAGCAACTTGTATTTGTGAACGTGTCAAACACTAGCACCTCAACCCTCACGCTATAGATCTGTCAAACAGTTGGTATTAACACAATTTGTTCCCATGATAACTGTCAGAGGAGACTTTGTGCATGTACAAGAGAAATTGGGACAACAGCAAACACATAATACCTCTCAATCATGGCAGAGCAGGGATTAAGAGAATATCAAAAATGTGATACCTTGAAATGTTCATTGCCTCTCTGCTGTACCTGCTTATCCCCCACCATTCCAGTTTCTCCCATCTGTTCAATTTAAACATTCCACACGGATACCCACACAGTTTGTCCCCCGGTCCCACATTCCAACTCATTCCCAGACAATGGGACAATATTGTCTCTGTCTGCCAACTTTGGAATTGATCTAGACTGTCTGTAGATGTAACACACACACACACCAAAATGGGAGAGACATTATGTACATTCTTATGTCCTGAGCAATCTCAACGGGTATTTCTTACAAGAAAAGCTAGGAGTGTGGTAACACAGGAGCCTACTTCACTGATCAGACATGGCTCAACCATGTGGCCAGTAAAAAGCTGCCATGTACCTACTTCAGTCTACGCATCTTTCCCAAGGATTACCCTGGCCCTTTCATATCCCATCCTAGGCCAACATCATGTCCTGCCAATCACCGGTTCCCCCAGTAGGAATTTCACACAGTGGCGTTTCTGCAGCAGTGCAGGCTTATCACTTTGGTTAGAACCCCCCCCCCAAACTTCTAAAAACGTTACATTTTTACTGGGATTAAATGTCAGGAATTGTGAAACACCTTAGTCAAATACATTTAAAATCAGTTTCTCATCATCCCTGACATTTAATCCTAGTAAAAATGTAAAGTTTTCAGAAGTTTACATACACTCAATTAGTATTTAGTAGCATTGCCTTTCAATTGTTTAACTTGGGTCAAATGTTTCAGGTAGCCTTCCACAAGCTTCCCACAATAACTTGGGTGAATTGTAGCCCATTCCTCCTGACAGAGCTGGTGTAACTGAGTCAGGTTTGTAGGCCTCCTTGCTCGCACACGCCTTTTCAGTTCTGCCCACAAATTTTCTATAGGATTGAGGTCAGGGTTTTGTGATGGCCACTCCAATACCTTGACTTTGTTGTCCTTAAGCCATTTTGTCACAACTTTGGAAGTATGCTTGGGGCCATTGTCCATTTGGAAGACCCATTTATGACCAAGTTTTAACTTCCTGACTGATGTCTTGAGATGTTGATGTTCAATATATTAACCTATTTTTTCCATCCTCACGCCATCTATTTTGTAAAGTGCACCAAGTCCCTCCTGCAGCAAAGCACCCCATACAGCATGATGCTGCCACCCCCGTGATTCAGGATTGGGATGGGGTTCTTCGGCTTGCAAGCCTCCCCCTTTTTCCTCTAAACATAACGATGGTCATTATGGCCAAACAGTTCTATTTTTGTTTCATCAGACTAGAGGACATTTCTCCAAAAAGTAT